>NW_022195698.1:0-24119 GCF_008641045.1 Pistacia vera
ACCGGCTGAAGGGTGGATTAAACTGAATGTTGATGGCTGTTGTCGGGGCAACCCAAGCAACTGTGGGGGAAGAGGTGTCATTCGAGATGTGCAAGGCAATTTAAAAGGGGCTTTCTCTTTTTCTTTCAGGCATGGCACTAATAATGAAGCTGAATTGAGAGCGTTACTAACTGGTGTTTCACTGTGTAAAGAGTTGGGTTTTAATCAATTAAATATTGAGAGTGACTCCACTTTGGTTGTCTCTTGGTTGAGTAGTCGAAAGAGCACGGCTTGGTACTTATGGGACTATTGGGATGAGCTTTTGATTCTGTTAAGAGACGTTCATTTCACCATAACTCATCAATTACGCGAAGGGAAAAGCGAAGCAGATTTCCTGGCTAGATGGGGAGAGGAGGGTAATAATAATACCTTCCTGGATTTTATTTCTTTACCTAGGAAGTTAAAAGGCATTCTTCGATTGGACAAGGCGGGTTTGCCTCAGTTGAGACGGTAAACTTGAATTTGTGGGTTTTGGTTCAGGATGGTTTGTTTTCCGTATTATTTTGGTTGTTAGGATTGTTTTAGAATTTATGTTAATCCCAGGTTTTTTCCAGTTTGTTCCACGGTTTTCCTCAGCCACAAGTGAGGCCTTCTAATAAAAATTGGGAGGAAGGCACTCAACAGGTGACTTCGTCTTTTTCTTTAAAATATATATATATATATATACAATGTAATGGCTTTATATCATTATAAATAAATAAAATTTTCTTAATGTTATTGTGTCAAAAAAATTCTCCCATTTTTATTTTGAAAACCTGGATTCTATAGATATACAACCAGTAAATCATAGTGATTGCATTTTGGCATTTGGGTTTCTAGTTTTCTTTAGGTTCATTGTTATTTTGTTTATATGTTTACAAGAAATTTTGTTTTCAAGAGAGATAATTACTTTATAACTATTGAGAAAATAAAATTCTCGATCCCTAATTTGGGGTGAGAGGACCTTATTTATAGTGTTGCATGAGTAACCTTACTCTTGTAGTAACTTTCTTAATGCATAACAACACGGACTTAATAGTAAATAAGTCCTTTTATAAGATATTACACGACCTTAAAGATAACTCAACTGTTAATCTACTGTTAAGAAGCAACCCGAGCCACCCTTTTTTGGTATAACACATGGCCCAAACACTTGCCTGAGAAGGGAGGGCGAAACATCTGTCTTCAAATCTTTGAGTCTAGAAGTTATGCTTTAATTGCAATTGACTATAAATTGTTTGGTCAGACTTTTTGTAGTCTATGCAGGATAATATTAAACAAAATGACTGTACTTTGACAAGCATTATGCTTTTAACGGAGAAATTTCAATGGATAGTAGGTGAATGTTGATTTATTTAAGACTTTATCATTTCCACTGGTAGACGGATTATTCAGAGAGAGACATGGAAGAGCAAGGACAGAGAGATCGGCAGATTGTTTTGGTTCCATGTCCATTCCAAGGCCACATAAATCCTATGCTTAATCTGGGCTCCATCCTCCACTCCAAGGGCTTCTCCATCACAATTGCTCACACCCAATTTAATAGTCCTAAACCATCTGATAATCCTGATTTTGTCTTTTTACCCATTTCAGATGGCTTATCCTATTCCGATCTCTCCTCCAAAGGGATTGTAGATTTCATCTCATGTCTTAATATCGACTGCAAAGAGCCGCTCCTGGAATCATTGACTCCGATGATAGATGAAAAACAGCAACTTAAAGAGCTCCCCTGTATCATATATGATGAATACATGTACTTTGCCGAACAAGTGGCTCATCTTCTAAAGCTTCCAAGTGTTATCCTGTCCACGGGCAGTGCTGCCAATTTGTTAACATACTATGCTTTTCCTCCTCTGCAAAATGACGGTTTCATTCCCTTTCAAGGTACGGTTGCTCAACTTCTTTTACTTGCGCTTTTGCGTCTTGGTGATCAAGCCATCTATAGTATCAACTGTAATCAAGAAGGTCTTGGGTTGTTATTTATGATTGTATATAGATGTTTGCTTTATCAGAAAAAGAAATTTAGTTATGTAACTAGTAATCTTGTTTAAAACTGCTTATCAAATAATGATATCCGGTGATGCAGACGATATGGCACTGGACATGGTCCCTGAGCTTCATCCCTTCAGATTCAAGGATCTTCCTTTCAGATTCAAGGATCTTCCTGGAGCGAGTTCTGAAAATCTAGATGCCTTATCGAAGCTTATAGCAAGTGCACGCGACACAAGATCCTCGTCTGCCATGATTTTGAATTCCATGGAATTCCTCGAACAATCATCACTGATTCAGCTCAAGCAGCAATGCCGCATACCAGTATTCTCAATAGGCCCTTTGCACAAAACTGCTCCAGCTCCCTCCAGCAGCTTAGTGAAAGAGGAAGCAAGCTGCATGGCATGGCTTGACAAGCAAGCTCTTAACTCAGTTATATATGTAAGTTTGGGAAGCATAGTGTCCATGGACGAGAAAGAGCTAACAGAAATGGCTTGGGCCCTAGCCAACAGCAAGCAACCTTTCTTGTGGGTGCTTAAGCGTGGACCTCCCGGTTCGTTTCATGTATCAGAGTCTACTGATTCGTTGCCTAATGGTTTCAAAGAAACCATTGGAAACAGAGGCTACATAGTTAACTGGGCACCGCAAAGAGAGGTGTTAGCACACCGCGCTGTGGGAGGGTTTTGGAGTCATTGTGGTTAGAATTCAACGCTTGAAAGTATAAGTGAAGGAATCCCGATGATTTGTAGACCATGTTTTGGGGATCAAAGGGTAAACACGAGGTACATTAGCCATGTATGGCGAGTTGGCTTTGAGTTGGAAAATGATTTGAGGAGAGAGGAAATAGGAGGAGCTATAAAAAGGCTAATGACGGGAAAAGGAGGAGAAGAAATGAGACAGAGGGCAGTAGATATGAAAGCAAAAGTTGAATCTTGTATTAAAAAAGGGGGATCTTCTTATAATTCCTTTAACGAATTGGTCGACGGGTTGTTCTCCTCTTAAACACAACTCCAAGAGTCCAGAAGAAACACTGGCCAGAGCATTGAATTTCATCTTAGATTTTCTGTTCAACGTAATTTGAGTTATCTTTCATGGCTGTATGTATCCTCACTTTTCTTTAAATGCAATGGATTTTTAATCCCTTCTTTTCTGTGACTTTCTTAACATCAAACAGCCAAAGGTTAAAAAGGAGATGAAACTCAAGAAAGTTTTAATCACAGGACAAAAACAAACATCACATTGCCATTAACAATACACTTCGTACGAATACAAGCATTACATTACTATTAACAGTACACTTCTACATTACGTCGAACACATCAGACACATTATTCATACACAATTCTCGATTACAGCAACAAACCCAACCACATTAACACAATAACACTCTATCGCAGGAGAGAGGCACTTACATTAAGAACCCATTTTTAATTTCAGCCAGAAATATCTATGGCCTTGACATTAGTTTTCTTCATCTCAACTTTAGGAACAGTAACAGTAAGAACTCCATTCTCCATGGAAGCTTTAATCTGATCCATCTTCACATTCTCCGGCAACCTAAACCTCCTCGAGAATTGGCCACTGCTACGTTCCACACGGTGCCATGTGTCGTTCTTGTCTTCCTTCTCTATTTTGCTCTGCCCACTGATTTGAAGCACCCGGTCGTCTTCAATCTCCACCTTCACTTCCTCCTTCTTCAGCCCTGGAAGATCGGCCTTGAACACGTGAGCTTCCGGGGTTTCCTTCCAGTCAACACGAGTGTTGACAAAAGCAGAGGTTTCCCGAGGGAATTGAGAGGTAAGTGAAGAGGAAAAAGAAGGGAAAGGGAAGTCTTTGAAAGGATCCCAAACATCAAGAGAAAATGGATCGAAAATGTTTCCTCTAGGAATCAGAGACATTTTTGAGCTGAGAAATCAGAATCACGGAAAGCTCTTTAGTAAAGTTCTACTCGTGTTGGCAGCAGAGGATGGAGTGGGTACTTATAGTGGGTGGCAAGGGTATTCTAGTACTTTCGTGATTCTTGGATAATATACTGGATTAGGCTTCAGTTCAGGAAGAATGTAGAATGTTCTGGAAGTTGATCAGATTTTCGTTTCTTGGGCCTCTACAAGAGATTTTAGCCCCACGGGCCTTGTTAAAGGGCTTTTTTGTAAAATAAATTTTCAGCTGGGTTAAAAAAAACAACTTTAGAACGACCTACCGTTTCAATGACAATTTCCCATCTAAGGTTTGGCATAACAAATTTTTCCACCCAAAATGTTTGAAAAAAAACAATTTCCCACCCATCATTAAGATCCGTTAGTGAGATCTGTTACCTAATAGGGATAAAGGTACAAAAAGACTATAATACCCTTTACTATTTGACTTTATAATTTTTAATGAGACTGAATAATTTTTCCCACCCAAATTTTATTAAAAGTATATTTCACCCCTAGCTCAGTTTATATTAGTTTTAAGGTTTTAATTAAAAGTAAAGTTAGTTATTAAAATAAAAAAATTATAATAAATTTTTTTTTAAAATATTTGAAAATTAAAAAAAGATAGAATGGTCGATCGATTCGCCGGCCACAGTTGATGACAACACAATCGGTGCTATTGGGTAGGTCGGTGGACGATCGATCTAATGGCACAAACAAGGAAACCACTAGTGAAAACTATTCCTTGAAAAACATTGGAGACTATTTTGTGAAATACTCTTTGACGTCGTTCTTGAAGGAGCTTTTGGCAACATCGTCGACACCTTGGGTAGATCGCTAGTGTAACTGTGAGTCTTCAAGCGAAGTTGTTTTGCTAGAAAAGATTGACTAATATTTTTTCATCCTTTTCTGACGAAACGACTTCACTAAGGGGCTCCTCATTTACACACCGATCTATCCAACAGCACCAGCAATATGGCCGAACTCGCCACCGACGATTGAACCCAGATCCTACTAATGACGATTGGCCAACGTACAAGCCAACTGGTTCTTATTCTTCACACACTTTTTCTAAGAAGTTAAATTGAAAAAAAAAAATTAAAATTAAAATTGAAGATAGTTTAAATGGCTAATTCCCAAGTTGGTGAAGGTAATTTTATGTATTTTTAATTTGGTGTGTAAGCAATATTAACCCTAAAATATATATAATTGTACAAACTAACGAGCCTTTTTCCATTAAAACTAAAGTTTTAATTTTAACAATGGGTGGGAAAATGTTTTTTCAAACTTTTTTGGTCAGAAAATTAACTACGCCAAACATTGGGTGGGAAATTGTTATTCTCCCCATTGATATACTTATACTTTGTGAAGTTAATGCTAATTAATTTGAGAGAGAGCTTGCTACCAACACTCGATTTTCACTTTATATATAGAGTTTGAATGGCGTAAACTAAGAATTTAATTTACCTTGTCTCGTTTCGATTAAAAAATTACGCACAGCATTCAAATAAAAAATTTAGATTAAGTTTCAAAACTCTACAATAATTACAATGAATAACGATGGTAGCTCACTTTCACTCTGTATTTTGATTACATCAGATTTCTCACCACACAGCATTCAAATAAAAAATTTAGATTAAGTTTCAAAACTCTACAATAATTACAATGAATAACGATGGTAGCTCACTTTCACTCTATATTTTGATTACATCAGATTTCTCACCATATATATATATATAATAGAAAACTCTACTCTATTTGGGTTTACTTGAATTTGATCTAAACTCAAATATTAGTAAACTAATAACAATCCAATTATTAATTGAACTTCTCGTGAGCGAGATCCCCAGATGCGTCTGCATGTAAACAATGAACCATATCCAACAATTGCCAATTTCATTCTTTATAGACCCATCTTAGTAGTTCACCACTCAAAACTTCGCTGTACTTGCCACTTTGATTAAGAAATCTGCACTGTTGGTTGCTGTATCAACTTTTTCCAAGTAAACAACCATTTCATCAGGTTTAACAAAGGGATCTGTCAAAAGGGATATGATGGGTGTAATGTGGTGACCATGGGAAATGGCCACTATCTAATTATTCGATGGAAAAGAGTTGTTGCTCCTTCCATAAAATGGATTTTGGTGAGACTGCTTGTATTTTTCCGCTCTTTCTTCTTTCCTTTTGCAGAACTAGCCTCTGTGTATATCGGCATAATTAATGGTGTATATATTAACCAGCTGGTAACAGAAAAGAGATATCTTGTTTGCCTTTTAGTCTTTTTTGCTTTCTTCTTCTTCCTAAATGATATGGCAAGTGTTGTTTTTCAGCTTCTTCCATGCATGCACTCAGGCGTATTATATTAAGTTTTGTTAAAAGATTCCAATGGTAGATAGGGTTTGGACTTTTTTTCAGAGTCTCTGCTAGCGCTCCCATAGGGAGAAGACAAACATCAAACGATAAAACGATTAAGTAACAGATTCTTAATTTCTGTCAAACATAGTTTATGAAGAAACCTAGAATGACAAGTGACATTTAATGCATAATAATTGTCACAGTATAAAACATCTTAATCTCAATGTCCAAACTCTTCAGAATTTTCATCATCCAGCAGCAAATGGAAGCCCAGACAGACTTCTAGCTGTGGACATAATCTTATAAAATTGCATAATTGAGGAAGAAAATGAATTTGAAATCAACTTATCCGCATATCCTTCATGGAATCTCATAATATTCCTCAAACCAGTCAACATTTCCACATCAACTTCGTCAACAATGAAACTTCCTGGTACTTTGTAAAACTTACTGTACTTAATCACTTTAAATAAATTCTTATATATATATATATATGAACTCATCAAAACATTAACTATACTATCAGATTAACACACATTAATTCTCTGCTTTAATTTTTTCATTATCAATGGCGTTGAAGGTCCTTTCTGCCCTTGACACTGCAAAAACCCAGTACTACCACTTCAAAGCTATCATTATTGCCGGCATGGGGCTCTTCACCGACGCTTATGATCTCTTCTGTATCCCTCCGATCCTGATACTGATCTCCCGGATATACTATGATGAGAAGAAAACAATCAATATTCCTAAACCTGTTATGACTATCATAGTAGGTACAGCTCTTTTGGGGACTGTCATTGGTCAACTGATCTTCGGTAGAATGGGTGATCTAATCGGGAGACGGCGTGTGTATGGGCTTGCATTGATGTTGATGGTGATGAGCTCTATCGGATGTGGTTTCTCCGTTTGTACCTCAAGGGAGTGTGTAATCGGGAGTCTTGTGTTTTTCAGGTTTTTGTTGGGTGTTGGCATTGGTGGGGACTATCCGTTGTCAGCAACAATCATGTCGGAGTTTGCTAACAAGAGAACACGCGGTGCCTTCATAGCCGCTGTGTTTTCCATGCAGGGTTTTGGAATTTTGGCAAGTTCAATCGTCACCGTGGTGGTTTGTCAGATATTTAAGGGAGCATCACATGCATCACAGTTTGCTCCGGCGCCATCAAATGCGACGGTTGCTCTAGCGCCATCAAATTCCTCAGTTGATCTGGCTGGGGCCGACATTGCCTGGAGATTAATACTGATGCTGGGCTCAATCCCGGCTGCTTTGACTTATTATTGGCGCATGTTGATGCCCGAAACTGCTAGGTACATAAATATATTTCTCTTTTATATATTTATTTATATAATCGTTTACATAGAATATATGTTTGATTGGCATTTTATTTTATGCAGATATACAGCTCTGGTAGAACAAAATGCTCTGCAAGCTGCTAAAGACATGGAGAAAGTGTTACAGGTTTCAATGAGTCAAATTACAGAAGAGGTCCCATTGGAACCAAGACCACCATCTTATCCTCTCCTATCCAAAAAATTCCTTCGCCACCATGGCCGTGATCTCTTCGCTAGTTCCACGTCATGGTTCCTCATTGATATCGTCTTTTACAGTAGCAACCTCTTTCAATCCAAAATTTACCACAAGTACGTTGATAAATGGACCAATCCCTTTGATGAAGTGATCAGAGTTGCCATAGTCCAGGCTATTGTTGCAGTCTGCGCAACCATTCCAGGTTACTATGTCACTGTCTGTTTAATTGATCGGATTGGAAGAGTCAGAATCCAATTCCTTGGTTTCTTCTTTATGGCCATAGTTTATTTGGCCATTGGAATACCTTATCAGTATCACTGGTACAAAGAGGCAGATTTCTGGTTTATGTTCCTCTATGGCCTCACTTTTTTCTTTGCAAATTTTGGACCCAACACTACCACTTTTATTGTGCCTGCTGAACTTTTTCCGGCTAGATTTAGATCAACATGTCATGGAATTTCAGGGGCCATAGGAAAGGTGGGTGCCTTAATTGGGACAGTTGGATTGTTGTGGGTTATAGAAGAAGATGAGGACGGTTATCCAAAACCCGAAGGTATGACAAAAGCATTGATCACGATGGGTGGGGTTTGTTTTTTGGGAATGGCAGTGACGTATTTCTTCACTCGGGAAACTATGGGGAGATCTCTGGAAGAGAATGAGAATGAAGATGAATCAAGCGAAATATGTTTCTTTAGATGTCTAACTGGTTCTTGTACCCAGCGGACTAACTCGTCTCCCAGTGAAGTTGCAGCCGCTTAGGAAGGCCAAGCTCGGACTCTCAATTTGTACCTGTTTTGTAAAAATCAAACTCCATCTATATGTTTTAAGTAGTAGTTAGGCCAAAGAGACTATTTGCGATCGATAAAAGTTTCTTTCAGGAAGGGTGCAGTTCATGCACTATAGCTTGAAAACCTTTGCGCATACTCATGTATAATTACTTATATATTGTACTTTGCATATTATAATGAAGGCTACAAGATAAATATATAGGATTTTTAAGAACATACAATTATCTACATCTTACTGGAAAGCAAGAGAATAGTTCGATAAAATTAAACTGAGAAGATGAGCTTTGTTAATTCATTCAAGGAATTGTAAGAAGAACCGCCTTCTCTAATACAAAGTTGAGCCTTCGCTTTAAAATCCAGTGCCTTACGCCTCATCTCCTCTCCTTCTTTTCCCACCATCAGTCTTTTAATGGTTCTCTCTATCTCCCCTCTTTCCAGACCATTTTCCAACTCAAGCCCAACTTTCCATACATGGCTGACATACCTTGTGTTTATCCCTTGATCCCCAAAAGATGGTCTACAAATCATTGGAACCCCTTCACTTATGCTTTCAAGTGTCGAATTCCAACCACCATGACTCAAAAAACCTCCCACCGCGCTATGTGCCAATACTTTCTTTTGAGGTGCCCATTTCACTATGCACCCTCTTTCTCCAACAGTTTCTTTGAAACCATAAGGAAATAAATCACTAGATTCTGATCCATGAACTGAATCAAGTCTAAGTACCCACAAGAAAGGTTGCTTGCTATTGGCTAGGCCCCAAGCCATTTCTGTTAGCTCTTTCTCATCCACGGATACTACGCTGCCCAAACTGACATATATCACTGAGTTGTGAGTTTGCTTGTCAAGCCATGTCATGCAGCTGGTGTCCTCTTCCAATAAGCTACTCGAGGAGGCTGGAGCTATTTTGTGCATAGGGCCTATTAAGAAAACTGGAACTTCACATTGTTGTTGGAGTTGTGCCAATGATGATTGTTCAAGGCAGTCCATGCTATTACAAATGATGGCTGAGGATGTTCCTATGTTTCGTGAAGTAGATATTAGCTGCAACACGGCATCTACATTTTTGAACTTGGAAATGGATAAATCTTTGAATCTGAGGGGATGAAGCCCTGGCACTAATTCCAAATTCATAGAATCTGCACCAAAAAGTGGTAGTCTCAGGTATTAGAAATCGTATCTGCGTCAATTCATTGAAGATAAGGCTGAGTTCATTACCTTGGAAAGGAATATAACCTTCCTCTTGGAGCCGAGGATATGCATAGTAACTTAGCAAATTGGTCGCACTAGAAGTGCGTAACATAATGCTCGGTAGCTTCAGATTGCAAGCCACTGCTTCTGCAAAGTACATGAGTCCATCCTAAACGACGCAGGGAAGCTTGTTGTGCTGATCCTGTTCTTCTATGATCCGAATCAATACTGCCTGGAGTGGAGCTCTGCAGTTTAAGTTAAGATAAGACATAAAAGCTAAAATATTATCTGGGAAATTACTAGTGTTCGATGAGCCTTCTGATAATGATAATGGTATGAAGAGGAAGCCAGGATGTTTGGAAGTGTCAGGAAATTTGAATTGGGTGTGAGCAACTGTGATGGAGAAACCCTTGGAGTGAAGAATGGTGCCCAGCTGAAGAATAGGATTGATGTGGCCTTGGAATTGACATGGAACTAGAACTACCCTGAGTCTTCTACAGTCTTGTTTTTCCATCTCTCTGGTTTCTGGGAGATTTTCTCTGTTGCAAATTTTATGTAACACAATTGAAGTCAAATTAGCATCTGTTTATTATACAGACAAGACGGCAAGCATAACATTAGACGACATAGATACCATCACCATCTGAAAGGAGACAAACTTCACTCTTATCGAATTGTTTATTAAACAAGGACAATTATTATAGCCTTCATGGACGGCAATAATACTAGGATTTTCCTTTTGTTTTTGCTTGATGTCAATGTTATTTCCATCTTTTAAACTACCCTTTCTGTAATTGTGAAGCAAAATGCTCCCGTCTTGTAATGTGGACCAGATTCAACCAACACATCTACCTACGAAAAACGTATATAAAATTATGCTAGTCTTACAAAGAAGCCTACAAAAGAGACATACAAAGATAATCTTTACCCTTCATTTTTATCATTTCTCTCTCTCTCTCTTTCTGTTTTTTCTTTGTTTTTTTCTTCGCTTTGTAAACTTCTTTATAAACTTTTTTTGTAATGATAAACTTATTCTATAAAATTTACCTCCTTTTCAGAACATTCATGAGTACAAAATTTGGTCAATACAAATATTGTGTAGAAATTTAGTACAAATGAGACCATTTAAGAAATACTTGTTGAAATTTGAAAATATAATTGAAACCAGTTACAGTTACCTAATTTCGTTGACTTAAAGTTTGAGCCTGACAGTTATGAAAGTAATCAGGAAGAAGGAAATTATAGAAAAAGACGTGACTTCAATTAGAATAGTAACATATTAATGGGTTATACTGTATAAAGATCAATATCATATATAAAGGCCAATTTACAGGACTAAACTCTCGTAACCACAGAGAAATATTATACAGACAATGTTGAAGTTGATCAGGGCAATAATCATTATTTTAACCAGAAATGTCAATGGTCTTAACATCAGGTTTTTTAACCTCTACTTTCGGAACAGTAACACTAAGCACTCTATTCTCCTTTGAAGCCTTAACCTCTTCAATCTTCAAATTCTCTGACATTTTTTGGTAACTGGGGTGTTCGGGGCAGTGCACTTCAACTAATCCTGAGGTCTATTAAATACCCTACAAGCTTAAAAAACTAAGTTAGTCACAATATTATTATGATAGGTAACATCAAAGTTTGAACCCAAAAACTCAAAGAATTGGGCAAACCTCCTTGATCAGGCTAACCCCTTAGGGTTGGCAACCCAGACCTTCTTGAGAACTTGCCACTGCTACGTTCCACACAATGGCAAGTGTTTGTTCTTGTCTTCCTTCTCTATGTTCCTTTCTCCGCTTATTTGAAGCACCCTGTCGTCTTAAATCTCCACCTTCACTTCCTCCATCAATTTGAATATTGGGATAAAATTAAACTGTCTATGGAATTAAACTGACAAGATGAGCTCCATTAATTCATTCAAGGAATTATAGGAAGAACCACCTTCTCATATACAAAGTTGAGCCTTTGCTTTAAAATCCTGCCCTCTGCCTCATCTCCTCTCCTTCTTTTCCCACCATCAGTCTTTTATTAGTTCTCTTTATCTCCCTTCTTTCCAGATCATTCTCCAACACAAGCCCAACTCTCTATACATGGCTAACATACCTTGTGTTCATCCCTTGATCCCCAGAAGATGGTCTACAAATCATTGGAACCCCTTCACTTATGCTTTCAAGTGTCAAATTCCAACCACAATGACTCCGAAAACCTCCCACCACGCTGTGTGCGAATAATTTCTTCTGCGGTGCTCATTTCACTATGCACCCTCTTTCTCCAACAGTTTCTTTGAAACAATAAGGAAATAAATCACTAGATTCTGATCCATGAACTTTATCAGGATTACCCACAAGAAAGGTTGTTTGCTATCAGCAAGGCCCCAAGCCATTTCTGCTATAGCTCTTTCTCCTCCACGGGTACTACTCTGCCCAAACTGACATATAACTGAGTTGTGAGTTTGCCTGTCAAGCCATGTCATGCAGCTGGTGTCCTCTTCCAATAAGTTACTCGAGGTGGCTGGAGCCATTTTGTGCATAATGCCTATTAAGGAAACTGGAACTTCACATTGTTGTTGGAGTTGTGCCAATGATTATTGTTCAAGGCAATCCATGCTATTACAAATGATGGCTGATGATGTTCCTATGTCTCGTGAAGTAGATATTAGCTGCAGCACGGCATTTGTACTTTGAACTTGGAAATGGATAAATCTTTGAATCTGAGGAGATGAAGCCCTGGCACTAATTCCAAATTCATTGAATCTGTATCAAAAAGTGGTAGTCTCGGGAATCAGAAATTAGGTTGAGTTCATTATCACCTTCCTCTTGGAGCCGAGGATAAGCATATAATACGTTAGTAAATCGGTCGCACTAGAAGTGCGTAACATAATGCTTGGTAGCTTCAGATTGCAAGCCACTGCTTCTGCAAAGTATATGAGTCCATCATAAATGACGCAGGGAAACTTGTCATACTGGTCCTATTTTTCAGTGATTCGAATCAGTAATTCCTGGAGTGGAGTTCTGCAGTTTAAGTTAAGATCAGACATAAAAGCTAAAATATTATCAGGGAATTTACTAGTGTGCAATGAGCCTTCTGATAACGGCATGAAGATAAATTAGGGATGATTTGAAGCATCGGAAAACTAATTGGGTGTGAGCAGCCGTGATGGAGAAGCCCTTGGAATGAAAATTAGCTGAAGAATGGGATATATGTAGCCCTGGAATGGACAAGAAACTCAAACTATCCTTCCCCTACACTAGTTTTCCATCTCTCTTCTTTCTTGGAGATTTTCTCTGTTGCAAATCATATGAAACAGAATTTAAGTCAAATTAGCATCTCTTTATTACACAGAGAAGATGGCAAGCAAAACATCAGACTACCTATAGTAAAATTTGTCTCTGGACCGATCAGCAATGGTGGAAGCAAGCAGGAAGAAGGAAAATATGAAAAAAAAAAAAAAAAAAAAAAAAAAAAAAAAAAAAGAGGTGACTTCAATTAGAATAGGAACATATCATTGGCTTACATACAGACCAACATTATAAAATTCCAAGTCTCTAAATGTCATAAACACAAACCAGATAAGGAAGTTTTATACAAACAAAAACGACATTTTGAAGTTGATCAAGACGACCATCAATAATTTAACCTGAAATTTCAATGGCCTTGACATCAGGTTTCTTAACCTCCACTTTAGGAACAGTCACAGTGAGCACTCCATTCTCCATAGAAGCCTTAATCTGATCCATCTTCACATTCTCTGGCAACCTGAACCTCCTAGAGAACTTGCCACTGCTACGTTCTAGACGATGCCAAGTGTCGTTCTTGTCATCCTTCTCTATGTTCCTCTCTCCACTTATTTGAAGCACCCTGTCATCTTCAATCTCCACCTTCACTTCCTCCTTCTTAAGCCCTGGAAGATCGACCTTGAACACGTGGGCCTCTGGGGTCTCCTTCCAGTCCACACGTGTGTCAACCAAAGCAGAGGAGATTTGTTGAGGGAAATGAGCGGAAAATGAAGGGAAAGTAAAGTCCTTAAACGGGTCCCAAGATGGATCAAAGATGTTGTTTCGAGAGCTGCCGAAGAAGCTTGGGATCAATGCCATCTTCTCTAACGAAAGTTTTAGAGCTGAAAGTTGTTTGTTTGAATTAAACGCTGCGACTCGAGAGCGTTGTAATTTATCGTTGCTTGACGATCGGGAAAAGGGGTAAGTTGGGTATATATAAGAAACAAAGGAGAAATCTAGTACTTTCCGGCTTAAACATTCTGGCCCTCTGGGCTTTGGATTAACGAACTTTCGTGTGAGTTCGAGAACCTTTGAGGCTTAGACTTTTTAATTTATGGGGCTCGTGGATGGAAACGTGGCGAAAGCCCACAGACAAATACGACGTCACCGAGTTTAAAGTGTGGGACACAAATTTATAATTATTGATTTAATATAATCCAATGGATTTGGATAAGATTTAGAATTAGTTAATCTTTAACGTCAGTTGAACAATTTTTAAGTCATTGGATTATCATGAATTAATGGCCATGAATTTATGTAAAAAAATTATATTACAATAGCTTGACTTTTTGCTAATTTGTACCGTTTTCTCAAAGTTTAATAATGTAAAGGTATTGTGATTCGCTTTTCTATTTGTTCTCATGTAAATTATATGTAGGTAGTAAAACTATTTAATAAAGAATACGATTGTAAATAAGAATAGAATTATGAGATTGTTATTAGAAAATAAGTGTTTCATATCTTACGTTTAAATATATGAATGAGAACCAATTCAAGGTTATGAAAATGTAAGAACATCAAGGTACTAGGTTAAGCGCGATTAGAAACTACGATTGTTTCTATTCTGTTAATTATGTATAAGATTTATGGTGTTGTGTATTCTTATGAAACAATAATGGATTTCTCTCATGGATGGATATAAGTCGGTTATGCCAAATCACGTAAATATCTTATCTCTTTGTGTGGTATGATTTTCGAATGTATATTTTTCGCTACGCGATTTCCGAATAGATTAGTGAGCTTCAATGGCAAAATTAAAGGAAAACTTAATATAGGACATTGGCAGCTCCAATGAAAAAATATGAAACTTCATGAGCTCATCACCTATTTTTGTTGGTGCTTTAGTATCAAACTAATCATGGGTAGTAAATTTCTGTAGACTCTAGAATCGTTAATCTTGGATTGGTCTTACAAAAATGTTGAGAACAATTTAGCCCAAAGCAGAATCCATGAGGCCGAAAGTAGATATAGCCCATTTGAGTAGGATTACGCCTTTACCAAGCTGCAACTACTAGTGCATTACAAAAATTGCAGCAGAAGTGAAGAAAGAAATCGTTAAATGGGGTCTGAAAAGTCAATGTCATTGATATGATGAGCTGCGCAGTGTGTAGATAAGAGATCACATGTGGTGGTCGGATAAGTACTACCTGACCAGACCTCCATTCTCAGAGACTGAACCCAGATTGCAGATGAAAACGCAACGTCAACAATGTACTGTCAAATATAAGCCAATATAATATTAATGACTTGCTTAAAGAAGGTGTGATTTCTGACAATATAATATTTTTCTTCAGCGAGCTCCGCCAATCGACATGTGAGCACTGTATTTACACAGAAAAGTTCACAGTTTTTTCTGATTTTCTCTTAATCAACGTACGTCAGACTTAAAGAATATAAGAAACTGAGCCAGGCTGAGTGACGTTTTCTACTGTAATTAGCCTCTCTCCTGGATAACTGAGTCACGAGAATATTTGACCTTCCACTCCCTGTTACGCACACACAGACAAAAAAATGCATTAACTTGATAACCCAGATCCCTCCTTTTCAAGATCTGATTCCATTCGTTGACAACGAAGCTGCAATATCATGTGAAATTATATCAGTATCACTCTTCCAAGATTAATTATATAAACAACAACAGCCACAAACAAACAAACAAAACAAACTTAGTTTTATATATTTCAACCATTTCAATATACACATTACTCAAAACAAGGATCTGGAGATTTAAGTTGCAATGGTTATATATGGTTGAATTTCCTCATTTTTTTTTTACGTTAGATTTTGAAGGTGAGTTCTACTCAAACCCAATATCATATTTACGTTTGTTTAGAGGACCCTGCATGTCATGAGAGAGGCCACGTTTGTTTGGGACGATCTCTGGAGATTGCTAAAATTCTACAATCGTGAAGGTCATAATCATAAAGAGAGAGAAGGGTTAATTAATTAAGAAATTATTTTGTAATTAATGGGTAATTATGTAAGCACACTTTTTTGTGTTTATCATTCAACTATCTATGATTGACCATATCAGCAATCATCGTTAAGCTTCCCTACTATGATTCTTCAATAATTAAGTAACCCGACTTGGTTAACAAGTTTTAAGCCAGAAATTGAATTGAGGAATTTGTGATCAACGAAGTTTATTTTTTTCATTATTTTTTTGGGTTCGGATCTTAGAGTTATTTATCATATTGTGATTTATTGATGCTTTAAATTTGTAAAGTATTTAATATAGGGAGAAGGACATGTTCACACCCAAGGTTTGACGAAATGACACTTTCTCACCCGTCAAGTTTCAAAATGACACTTTTCTGCTTTTCGTTAGATTCTGTTAATATTTTACTAAAAAGATGAAAATACCCTTAAATAGTTTATTATAAATTAAAATTTAATTAAGTCAAAGTCTTTACTTACTTGAGTGCTTATTAGTTCAAGTGTGAAGATTCTTTTTTTCTTTGTTTATTTAATTAATTAGGAATATTGATTTTCTATATTAATTAGAAAAAATGAAAAACATTATATTATAAAAAATATTATAAATTTAGTAGATTATTGAATAATGGTGATAAGATATTGATGACATTATAAATAAATAAATAAATAAATATTAAGATAATTTAACTTTAAACAATTTTATTGCATTACTTATAACTTTTTAAGTGGAGGACTAACTACTTTCTCTTTTTTGACTTTTTAGCTTATTAAAAATATATAAAATCAAATTTTTAAGAGTATTTTCGTCTTTTCAATAAAATATTAATGGAAAACAAAACAGAACGTAACGAATGGTGGGAAAGTATCATTTTTAAACTTAAAGGGTGGGAAAGTGTTATTTCGTCAAACGTTGGGTGAAAAATATTGTTTTTTCTTTAATATATCCTAAAGATTAACCGAGATAGGTACAAATGATTAAAAAAAAAAAAATGAACTAAGAATAATTAAGATGAATATTAGGTAATAAGGCTGTACGGGAACAGGGGAGACCTTGTCTTTTATTCTGGGTACTGTAACCATTAACAAAACAAGAAATGGTGACAACTTTTAGGGTTTAGATTAGGGTGCCTCGAAAACTGAAACATATGGGGCTAAGTCGGTGATTTAGATTATCATAAAAATGATAGTGGAATCAAATGTATGATGGTTTCCACATGATCATGTGTGCATCATTATTTTTAATTATATATATATTTATATTTAAACCATCTTCTTAATTGGATCTTAAGACCTTTTATATTATGAGACAATGGAATTCTTTTCATACATCATTTCCTCTATGAAAAAATGCATGACATTATTATGTCATATAGAATTCAATATTTTGATATCATGATATCCTGGAGATGAATGGTGGAGCTCTTGTGACCAAACAGAGAGTTTTGATAAAGCTGAGATTTGCCCATCACAATCATCCATGTCAATTTTATTATATGGTCACCATCAGGCCGGTCGAAAATTGCTTTGAGACAAATAGATGTGACAATTAAATAATCAATTTAGAGTTAGTTTCATTAAAAAAATAGTTGTAACCACAAAATTACTAACCTCATGCTTTTGATAATCAGCTCGGGATAAAACTCAAGGAAGAAAGATATTCCCATGTTGGTGACTAGAATCTGGCATTGTGGGTGAATTGAGGTATTTTTGTTATTTTATAAAATTTTTATATATTAGGATGTTTAGTTAAATTAGCAAATTTAAGGGATTTTTTTATAAATTTTTAAATTTTACCTCGTAATACTCACCCTATTCAACTATCTAATGGGCATGTTTGGCTTATTATTATTATCCATATTCTCAATCCTATTCTCCAAATAATGTTTGGCATATTATTCCAGAAATATTACCCTATTTTTCTAATTTCATTAAATACCTCCTGAAAAAAAGTTTAAAAAGTAACAAAAACACCCCCATGACCCATACTTGCCAGATTCCGACAACCACCGTCGGTGATCGCCGAAATCTGTACAACGGCCTACCTGCCGACCATAAATGGCTGGAAGTTCACCGATCTGGCCTTTTCCGACCAGATCTGGCTGTCAGCGACGGCCAAAGATGGCCGTCGTTTTGGCTTTTTCCGGCCGTGATGGCCACAGCAGGCCGTAGATTTGACTTTTTTTGGCCAGATCCATAACGACGGATCTGTGTCATAACGAAATTTTCTAGCCAGATTCTGATGGTGGTGGCCAGAATCTGGCACTACAGGTAGTGGGGGTGTTTTTGTCATTTTATATATTAGGGTCTTTAATTAAATTAGTAAACGCAAGGGTTTTTTCATAAATTTTTAAAACTTACCTCATAATACTCCTCTATCTAATAATCCAATATTATCCCAAAATCTTATCTAAAATACTAAACCAAATGCATGATGGGTGCGTTTGGTTTAGTATTTTGGATAGGATTTTAGGGATAGTATTGGGTTATTGGATATGGGAGTATTACGAGGTAAATTTTAAAAATTTGTAAAAAAGCCCTTAGGTTTACTAATTTAACTAAAGACCCTAACATATAAAATGACAAAAACACCCCCACCACCTGCAGTGTCAGATTCCGGCCACCACCGCTGGAATCTGGCCGGAAAATTTCGTTACGGCACAGACTTATCGGATCTGTGCCGTAACACATCGTTATGGCCTTTTCCAGCCAGATCCATGGTGGATCTGGCCAGAAAAGGCCAGATCTACGGTCTGTTATGGCCGTCGACGGCCGGAAAAGGCCAAACGAGGGCCACGACGGCCAAAGATGTGGCCGTCGTTTTCGGTCAACGACGGCCATTTCTTTGGCCGTCGTTGACAGCCAGATCTGGCCTTTTCCGGCCAGATCCGTGGTGGATCTGGCCGGAAAAGGCCACAACGGTGAACTTCCGGCCATTTCTGGTCGGAAGTTAGGCCGTTGTACAGATTCCGGCTATCACCGATGGTGGTTGCCGGAATCTGACAAGTTGGGTTGATAGGGGTATTTTTGTTAATTTTTAAACTTTTTTTCTGGAGGTATTTAGTAAAATTAATAACCTTATGGGGTTAAAATGTAATTACAAAAATAGGGTAATATTTTTAGAATATTGTACCAAACGCTATTTAAAGAATAGGATCCAGAATAAGGATAAAAATATTAAACCAAACATACACGATATTATTCTTAAAATCCTATCCAAAATAACAAACTACCTTATGATATTTATAAATGGGCGAACGACTTGTACATACCCAAAGTTTACTGTAATGACAAGTTGGTACCCAAAAGGTTTTGAAACGACAAATAGGTACCTTCCGTCATATTCTGTTAGTGATTTTTGTTTATTAATAGTGAAAAGACTAAAATGCCCTTCAAAGTTTCAATTTTTGTTTTTTATAAATTTAAAAATTTCTAAAAAACCCCCTAGGTTTGCTAATTTAACTAAACACCCCCATATATAAAAAGTTTGTAAAATGACAAAAACACCCCCACCACCCCAATGCCAGATTCCGGCCACCATCGCCGGAATCTGACCGGAAAACTACATTACGACACAGATCCCCATCGGATCTGTGTCGTCAAGTGCCGATGTGGCCTTTTCAGGCCAGATCCGCCACGGATCTGGCCGGAAAAGGCCAGATCTGGCCGTCGAAGCAGCAGCCAGATCTGGCCTTTTCCGGCCAGATCCGTGGCTGATCTGGCCGGAAAAGGCCAGATCTACTGCCAGATCTGGCCTTCGACGCCGCAGATGGAGTTTTGCGGCGTCGACGGCCAGATCTAGCCGTAGATCTGGCCTTTTCCGGCCAGATCAGCCACGGATCTGGCCGGAAAAGGCCAGATCGACGCGTTACGACACAGATCCGACGGGTCTGTGTCGTAACGCAACTTTCCGGCCAGATTCCGGCGGTGGTGGCCGGAATCTGGCACTTGCCGGTGGGGGGTGTTTTTGTTATTTTATAAAACTTTTATATATTGGGGTATTTAGTGAAATTTGTAAACTTAGGGGGTTTTTTGAAATTTTTAAATTTATAAAAAACTAAAATTCAAACTTTTAAGGGTATTTTAGTCTTTTCACTGTTAATAAACAGTAATAAACAGAAATCACTAACAGAACATGACGGAAAGTACCTATTTGTCATTTCAAAACCTTTTGGGTACCAACTTGTCGTTACGATAAATCTTGGGTATGTATAAGTCGTTCTCCCTTTATAAATTTATATAACTGATGGTGAATATGAATTAAATGTGATGTGAACATATTATTTAGGAATCCTAGACCAACCACAATAGTTAGTGAATTTGTCGTATATAATAAATAATTGATTTTTTTTGGTGAGGTTCTAATGGGTCGGTCAAGCAAGTGGCCACCACAACTGTCACATTTTCAGTTAGTTTCACGATCATCATAATTATTATTTAATAAAAGACTTAATTCCTTTGCTATCCCTAAGGGTTTGATGTCAAAAAACATTTTCCCCCTCCAATTCTAGAAAACTAACTTTATACCCCAAACAGATGTTATGTTAGTTACTCAGTCAAATTCAAAATATTTTTCCTTAACCTTTAAACGGTAACATTTTAATTCAGCTAAGCTCCATTCAAGGATGACTGAGTTAGATTTTGACATTTCCCAAATTTTGGGGGGTGGTATTAGAATAAACCCACCACTCCACCCAGGAGATTTTCTTTTTTCTTTATACTTTAGAGATGATAAGAAATGCGAACCTAAGCGCCAAACATCATTATAAAGTTTTTAAAGCTTCAATAAAATTTACTGAATTGCCCCATCATGTACGGTACACCACCTGCAAGCTGGCTTTCATTAACAACTCTATGCATAGCCTAAAGTTCAATTAATTATTGCCATTTTTTTTCTTAATACAGACATACTTTTAAGCATATCGGAGCTAGCAATAATTTTATAATCTCGAGGGATTAACTGAAATGTATATAAGCAGGGCTCAAACACTGTTGATTATAAAAAAATAAAGTAAAAAAATTATAAGAGTCATTTAAGGTTATGAGAGAACATGAGAACACAAAATATTTGATGTAAGAGTTATTAAGGAGGTGTTTGTCTGAGCTTATGAAAATTAGCTTATAAGCAATAGGTGCTTATAAGCTAATTTTAGCTTATAAGCATTTGAAATTTTAAGCAATTACGTGTTTGGTTAAAATACTTATAAGTGACTGATAAGTAGTTGACGTGTTTGGTAAAATGTGGCTTATAAGTACATTTTATTATAAAATGACTAAAAAGGGTATTACATTAAATAAGGGTGTACTATGGAATTTTAAAATTAAACAAGGATAATGTGGTAATATACTTAGTCAAACTAACTTATAAGCAGAGTGCTTATAAGCCAAAAAAAAAAAAAAGTACCTCCCCCCCAACTTATTTTTTTTGGTTTATAAGCTCAACTTATAAGCTCAAAAAAGTTATAAACAAACAGGTCAGCTTAATTTTAGAGCTTATAAGCTAATTTGACCAGCTTATAAGCTTAGACAAATACCCCCTAAATACCATGAGTATAACTCTGGGTATTGGGTAGGATTGTTTTTGTTCTAAAAATTATGTACCAGTGTTTATGGTGTTGTGTACTTTGTATATCACCTACCGTCGGTAACCATCGCCTACTGCCGACAACCACCATCGCAATCACTGTGGAACGGTGCACCGAAGGTCGAAAATGGTTGCCGTGCGTCGATATGACCATTTTCGGCCAGATATCTAGTCGAACCGTTGACGACCAGATCTAATCTGGCCATCAAAGGCCAAATCTGTCAATCTGGCCATTAATTGTCAGATTGACAGATCTAGCCATTGACGGTCAGATCCGTTATCGATTTAGTCGTTGATGACCATATTAGATCTAGTTGTCAATGGCCAGATCTGTCACGTCTGGCTATTTTCTGCTAGATCTCTGGCCGGAAATGGTCATATGGTGCACGGAGGTCATTTCGTATCTTCCGTGCGCCGTTAGGTTGCCAGCTGTCGACGGTTTGCAGTGATTGCCGGCGGCCCACAGTGGCTGGGTTGGTTGGGGTGCTTTATTGATTTTTTAAACTTTTATTATGAGGTTGTTTTTGCTAAGTTTTGAATACAAGGGGTTACAATAATCCAAATAATAATCAATATTAAAAAATAATATACTAATAATATTTAATTAGAGGACAATTCAGTAATTTAAATAACATACCCACCAATTTATTCCTCTCAACCAAACATATTAATATAACATACTCACCAATTAACCAAACACATTTTCCTAAAAATTTCCAGTAATCTTTAAGGTAATCTAATTTTTCAGTAATTCAACATTTCCTGAACCAAACGCCCTCTAGTAATCACTAGTAAAAAGAGGAATTAGAATTGTGACTAGGATTCCAGTTCCACCGTTTCCAATCATTAATTTTTGTGATTTATTTTAAATTAAATGATATGAATTTTCGCATAAACACTTCTAAATAAATACAAGGGTTGATATGGGCTACACTTATGGGCCGAGGATCAAATATCTGAAAATCTGGATTTAAATAGTACTGTAATTAGCTCACTTGTTAAATATAATCCAAACAAGGAAAAGCCTTCTAAAGGCGGAGAGGTTCCTCTCGGATTTTCAATTTTGCATATGCATATAATTTGTTTATTTAATTTAGGGCTTTGAAAGAGTTTTAATGGGTTCAAACTTCAAAACTCTAACCCACTACATTAATGTAACACTCTAAAGATCAGTCCAATGTGACAACCCAAATCACCAATAGGCTCAATGAGATACTTTTTTTGTGTCCATTATGAATACCGCACGAGTAATAAAAATGTATAATTAAATTTAGTAATTGAACTAATGTTTATATTAACATAACATATTAAATTATGTAAGATATTTAAATAAAAATATAATATTCAGTTAAGTAATTCTTTTAATAGAACACCAAATATAATATAGGGATACATGTGTGGTGTACAATTATTTCATGAAGTTGAGGTAATTTCATTTAATTTTTTTTTTAATTATATCAAACGGGTACAAACATGGGTCCATAAAAAATAAAAAAAAGTAGATTTTTAATTATTTTTAGGTGATCGAGTGGTTCGATATAAACTATTGGGTGTATTACTCAAGAGATTTTAAGTTCGAGCCCCTCATTAGTTGTTAATAGAGATAGTCATTAAAGCTCTTACGGGTTTTGAGGGATTAATTAAGGTGCGTGTAAATTGACTCGGACATCCTCAGTCATAAAAAATAAAAGTAGGCCTTAAACTTTTCTAGCATACACCGGTAATTCCAAGGTCTTAAAGGATTAATTGAGGTGCATGTAAACTGATTTGAACATTCTGATAATAAAAAATAAATAAAAAGTAGGCTTTAAACTTTTCTTGCATACGCTAATAAAACAAATTTTAATTGTTTAAAAGTAAATGAACACACAATCCTACGTCAGGTTCAAACAAATAAAGAGTTGGGCATGGTGGAAAGTAACTGTTTCTTTTGTTTAATTGTGATGGCTTTGTATTATTTAGCCAGTCTTAACTTGATTGACGTAAATTATTGATTATATTAAGTATTTCAGTTAAATAATGAAGTCATTAACATGGCTAACACGTCAGTGATTTAATATTGATTTTGGGATTATAGTATTATGATAAATAAACATAGTCTCCCTTATCACACCAAATTGTAAATTAGTGGTGGTCTGTATCAATTGGCAATTCCAGTTTGAAAAACAAGAATGATTTGACTTGGTTTCATCAAGAAATCCATACAAGATGGTAGGTGATCATTAATTAATTGGACAATACTAGGTAATTATTAGTTGATTAATCCCTCTTAACTCTAGAATTACTAATCGGTAAAAATTCTAGTGGTCACCTCTATTAAGAATCGTGAAGACTCAAATTCGGGAGACCATATTAGACAATTTTTTTTTTTGCTCTTTTACCTTCAAATAGACTCGAATTTGGGAAATTATGTTAGATCGTTTTTTTGAAAGACCATGTTAAATATTTTTTTTGCTCTTTTACCCATGGTTGTTAGTATCCGACGATACCTGATATGTATCCTATGATACGATTTGATACAGGTCGTCAACGATA
>NW_022195699.1:0-703 GCF_008641045.1 Pistacia vera
AATTGAATTATTGATATTTGAAAAGTTAACTAAAAGCAATTATATTTATAATTATTTATTTGAAAAGTTAAATAAAAAACAAAAAAAATAAAAAAAATAAGAAAATAAAAAAATCGGGCTAACCCGGCCCGGACCACCGCCTAACCCGGTGGGTTAGGGTTGGCGGGCAGGGCTGGGCCAGCCATTTTCTCCAAAATGGCGGGCCTAACCCGGCCTGCCTTTGTTGGCGGGCGGGTTAGGCTCGGCCTGCCAAACTTTGTAATCCGCTGTGGGTCGGGCTAAATGGGTTACTTTTCTACCTTTAAATATGATTGAAAATATGGGTAGAAATATTGAACCAAACGCACCCTTAATCAACTTGGTGACCAAGTCAGTTTGAACATTTTGTAAACAAATGGAGTCCAGACGGTTCTTTTGTCACTGTTTAACAACTCCATTGACTATTAGTCTATTACTACACATAAATTAATTGTTTTATATTTCATTGACATTGTCAACAGATATCCGATTCATGCTTTGTCTTTGCGAGATCGTTCTCATTTCTCGCATTCAACAGACGAAACCATGGTTAATGTGGAACAGGTCTTTCTCTCAGCCTTCATTTCGGTTTTGTTCACAAAACTGGCATCCAGTGAGGTGCGGGAGTTTGCCGATCAAGTGGGGATCCGTCCAAAGCTGAAGAAGTGGAAGAAAAAGCTGTCGA
>NW_022195700.1:0-78574 GCF_008641045.1 Pistacia vera
ACGTTAGACCTTAAACGAACAATATAGCATATTTTTTTCAAATAAAAAAGCTGCAATTGTCTTTTTCTTCAAAACTCTTAAAAAATCAGTAAATAACCTTAAAAATTGATAAAATCTCCTATCATGGATATACATATATGTTTCTCGTCAATTATATCATTATTATATTATAATTTTTTCAAAAAATTTATATTTATTTTTATGAACCCACTAACAGACCAGTGTTTTTTTTTTTTTAACATCAACTACTAAACCCTCCTAAAAACGAAAATTTTATTTTACAAATCACTAAAAACCCCTTTGGGGGTGTTTTTGATAGTTTCTAGAAACACTAGTGTCAATTGAAAAAACAAAAATGATATCTTAAAGGCTGAACGACATTCTCCCACCTGAAGTTTGCCTCAAAGAGATTTCATACCTAAAAAGTTTTAAAATGATAATTACCCACTTTCGGTTAATATTTGTCAGTTAAATTTAATTAAAGAAGGATATGATAGTGAATAAAAAAACAAACAAAGGTTAATTATGTCCTTTACCCCCTACATATAAAAAATAAAAAAAACCCACTCCATCTTCTTCTCATCACCACTACCAACACCACCGCCGGTCGTTTGCTGTTGGTTCTTGTCGAATTCTTCACTGGAATTGACAGGAAAAGCTACCCTAACCCCAATCACACACTTACCCAACCTTACCGACCGCTTTTTGGTAGGATTTTCACCTCCCCGCAACACAAACAACCTTCCCCCACTATATTCAGGCCAAATCGACCTGAATCTGGCACCATTGAGTTGCCCCACCACCACCAACAAACTCCTCACAACCGCCTTAACAAAACCCCTCTTTCCCGAGCGATTCCACCCCTTACTGTCGCCACACATGGTTGACTCGCACGATTCTAGCCTTTTTTAGGCCGATCACGTTGTCAACAACCCCAACCACCACCACGCTTTGGCTCACTAGCTTCCCCCCTACAAAACCTCTAACCTTCCGGGCCCCGGTAGCCCACCGTTTGCTGTCCGCCACTCAACCTAGGGTTTGTTGCATTTTTAAAAAAATTGGTTGTTGAGGATTGTTGTTTGATGAAATTGAAGTTTGAGGTTTGTTTAAGGGATTAATTGAAGTGTTTTTGTGATTGAATTTGGCCGAAAAACCAACCATTCACAGCCGATTATCCTCCCAACCCAACTTGCCCACCAACCATCACTACAAGAAAATGTATATTGTGCAACCAAATTTTTAGCAATTGGCTCATACTAGTTGCAGATTCCCCACATTTAACAACTAAAATGCAATTGGTCGGCAAAAGGGGAATAAAACTTTGGGGGTTATTTATTCCCACGTGTGGCATCTAAAACTAATATTTTGTGACTATTTGATTAGTTGCAAAACAATTTACATTAGCGACTAATTTATTGGGTTGGCAATTTTTGTGCAGAAATTTTTCCCAGTAAAACGAAACAATTGGCATCTAAATAAAGATATTTTGCATCTAAATTTTTGGTTATAGAAAACAATTATTGGCAACCACATTATAATAACTAAATTAGATGACAAATATTTATTAATTAATTGGTAACTATTTTGATTAGTTACAGAATAACAAAATTATCGAAATATCCAAGTTTTTGACAATAATTACAAAGGGCTTAGGGTATATTTAGTGACAAATTATTTTGTGCATATTAAAAATAGTTGCAAAAACGCATTTATAGCAACTAAATTAGATTTAGTTGCCAAAATTAATTGAAATTTAGACCCGCCCACTCTCACAACAAAAGGAAACAATTGGCTACTAAAAATAATTTGTTAACTAAAATGATTTTAATATAGGCAAAATAATTTTCGTGTTCCCACCCAATTTTCGTGTTCCTGCTAGAGGAAAATCATAGGCAACCAAAATGATTTTTTGACAACTAAAAAATTCGTTCAAAATTAAGTTGTTTGGCAACTAAATTGTAGTAGTTAATATCAATGTTCCGAAAACCGGACAGGGCTATGACCCGTTCAAGGGTCTGATTTCCGGTTTGACCGGTTGGATCGGTCAGTTGGATAATATTCTATAAAATTCTTTAATCCCTAAATGTTTGAAATTCATCAAAAATACCTTTGTAATACTCCCTTAAGGTTTGAAATCTGTCCAAAACACCCATGTCGCGTAAAGAGACTAGTGATGGTGGCGACAACGACGATCGACGGCCAATCGAGGTTTGGAATCATGGGGCTTTTGATTTATAGGTGCCGGCTGATGGTGGTGCTGGGGAGTTCCATCGGTGCCGAAACTCACCGGAATCAACAAAAGAAGTCCGACGGTCGTGTAAACTTTAGGTGGACGGCGAGCGACGAAGGTGACTGAAAATGGCTAGGTTTTATTTTGGAGATGCCGTCAAGTCTAATGGTGGTATTTTCTCCCTCAAACGATGCTGGAATCCGACGGGATTGAGCTGCGATTGGACCACGATTGGACACTATTCCGACGGTCCAACTGCGGTCCAATCCGGTTTAAATGAAATTCACGATTTTTAAAAGATACCAGACTAGATATGCTGTCGGTTACTGGTCAAACCAGTCCGATCGGATGGTCCGATCTGATTTTTAGAACATTGGTTAATATAGTTTGCAAAAGATATATGTAACCAATACTAGCTACAAAGATAGTAAAAAAAAAAGTAAATTAAACAAAGGCCCAATTCGTTGAATATAATTACAAAAAGCCCATGGCATGTAAACCCAGCCCTAATTGCCTCATTTCCCATTCTACTTCACCCGTATTTCGCAGGCGACTCCAACAAAACCATGCCGAACTCATTTAACCTTCGATTCTTTAATCTTCCAATAATTATGCTACAATCAATCTTCAGTACCGCATCTTGCTAAAATCATTCTTCATTCCCGTGGTGAGTTTTACGTTAAAATATTTTTTTCATTCTTTTGGAAGTAATTTTTCAATTAATCTTGCTGGGGAACTAATTAAGGTTAACGAATGTTGTGTTTTCTTGATGCGTTTGGAAGTAATTTTGGCTTCCTTGAAGTGTTTAGGGTTTCCAAATCTCTGTTTTACTTCGCCCTTTTTATGTTTGTTTGTGAAATTGTATTACCAATAATGAAGAAACTTGAGTGTCTAACGCTATCTCATCTCCCGATTTTAGTAGCTCATATATGACTTGTTCATAAGATAAAAATATTAAATTGATTGTAGTGTAATGCAAGGACAAGAATATCAGACTCATTATTTGTAAATCTACTAAAAGTTTGAGATCTTATTGTCCATATCTGACAGTTATTAGACAATAAGACCTCAAACTTTTATTGAATAAAAATGCCAAATTTTCTTACCATATTGCTGGGTTTTCTATCATGTTTTAACTAGTGGACCATGTGAATGGCTCTGCTGATTTCATATTTTCCATATATTAAGAATGGGCCACGGCCATTAATGTGGCTATAGGTAAACTGGTACAACTACTGTTGGATCATCTTGAATCATGTTATTCAAAGTCGAAATGTTATTTTGGGCAAAGAGATGGATAGGCTTAGGGTCACAGTACATGATTTTGATTGTATAATCTGGTGCCCTTTACTTTATAAGTGTTTATCAATTTTTTTCATGCAATTGGGTGTCCATTATTTGTTATTTTATTCCATTTTATGTGGCCTTGTAAAGGTCTAATTTTGCTAACTTAAATTTGTAATCTTCACGAAACTGTGCTTGGAAATGTGCTTTTTAATGGTTACATATACAGTTGAAAGTTCTTATTAAGGCTTTTCATTCCTGGAAAAATTTCACTTTTATGTTACCACCAACTGTTGAATATGTAAAGAGCTACCAAAAAATATGGTGGCGTGACGTTTTGTGATTCTTTTACACAGGTTGTTTATTCAAATTGATGTGCCAAACTTTAATGTGGAATGTAAAACAGTTTCATTACTCTATTTTGCTTGAAACTCCAACATTTTCTTCCAAATACAAATTCTTGAAAAATAACGCAAGAAAAGCTTTTATTGATGTGTGTAATGTCTTATATTCTGAGCATGGAAGTAAAATAGCAAGTTCTTGTAGTTCCTTACATATTCTTGCTATAGTCATACAACATATATATTTGTGATACTGAATTTATGTTTTGCTTGCGAACCTAGAAGGTTACAATGGATAGAAGATATATTTGGTTGTCTAATAGGTTGTGCAATGAATATGTTCAAGGAATTTACTCTTTCATAGACATTGCAAAACAACTCCTAGATAGTGAGGCCAGGACCCGTTGCTCTTGGAGAACTTGTTTGAATACAAGATCACATGATATATGGACTTTTCATTGGGAACACAAGAATCTAGAAACCATATTCGATGACATGTTTGAGGATGAAGTGGACAATGAAAATGAAGATGATGATTAAATCATGGAAATGCTAAATGATGCTCGTGGTCTAGTGATCCATTTTCAACCAATTCAACAACACAACATACTCCTAACCAAGTAGAAATTCGGTCAAAATAAATCACACTTACTTGCAAATCCGGATCAAGACAAGTAGAAGCACTTCAAGCCTAAAAGATTACTCCACCAATTTGAATTGATTCACCACCAAATCCCTTTGCCAAGACTTGGATAAAGAATGCACAATCAAGAACAAAAAAGTTCTCTCAAATGGATAAACCAATTTCATATATTTCAAAAGCTTCTTGTTACAATGAAATAATTGCCCTTGTATAGGCAAATACAAGAATAAACAAGTAATTGACAAATATAATAAAATGAAAATAAACTTAACTAATATTACAAACCATTCATTTAAGAAGCAAGATCATGTCTATTTAATGCAAAGAGATATAATTATCTAATTCTAGGATCTATGTCTTTAACCACCCCATTAGTTGAAATAAACTTATTTCATTAAATCAAAACTTGATCAATGATTCTAATTAAATCTACTAATAAGGGTGTAAGAGTTTGGGTCATGAGAATCAAGCAAATGGATTCAATAAGAGTTCATGTGGATCTTCTCCTTTAGAATGAGACTTAGGTCGGATTGGACCACTTCAACACTTGAGTTTCTCTCTTGGTGGGTTTGAGCTTCCCTTGTTGAGCTTAGGCTTGGAATGGTTTGGGTCGAAATGTTTGGACTTTTTCTGTCCTTGGAACTTGCTTGGGCCGAATTTCCTTCATTGCTTTTCACATTCCACAATCCAAGTGTTTTAGGACTTGGAGTGAAATTCTTCAATTCAACCGAATTAGCAAGTGTTTTAGGACTTATAATTCTTTGTCCACTTATGTTTACAAGTGTTTTAGGACTTATAAACGTATCATCCTCCCTAGGTTGAGAAAGATTTGCCTTCAAATCGAAATCACCCTCCAAGTATGGGCTTAGATCCCCCACATTAAAGGTGGCTCTCCTCCGTACTCACTAGGCAACTCCACCTTATAAGCATTATCATTTACCCCCTCAACAATCTCAAAAGGTTCATCTGCCCTAGGAGCTTATTTACTCTCTCTTACTTGGAAACCTCTCATTTCTCAAGTGAATCTATATTAAATCCCCCGATTGGAAAGACTTAGGCTTTCTATGCTTATTTGCCTTATTCTTGATCTTTTTATTTGATTTTTCAATTTGAGCTCTCACGGTTTCATGGAGTTTCTTTCTTTGCTTCAATTTTTCATTAGCATCCACACTTGGCTCAAAATCAAAGGGTAGGGAAGTGAGATAAAAAAGGATAAGTGGGTAAACATAAAAAATAATAGGGGTGAGCTAGAAATACTTAGTGAGTGGGGGAAAGGGAGAAATCATTTTAATATACAACAAAACGTTTATATTTATAAAATTATTTCCACTTCCATAAATGGTGCATATAAACATAAAACATTTCTCAACTTCATGTGAAACTCCTCACCATAACTAGTACTCAGATACGAACTCATCCAACCCGGCAAGGTCTAACATCGCGCGGGTTGATTGCTAAATCTATCCTGCCAGGCGGAATTGGTCACCGCTCAAGCCTTCGACCCAGCGAGACCATGCATCACTCGGGTTGGCACCACATATCCTGTCTAGCGATATCTGCCTTGCTCGGGCCTTCTATCCCTTTTGGGATGTCAAAACAATCCAATGTAGCGATATCTGCCTCGCTCAGGCCTTCAACCCATTTGGGCCGATAAAATCAATCCAATGTAATGATATTTGCCTCACTCAGGCCTTCGACCCACTTGGGCCGACAAAATAACCCATCATGCGCATGCGTAGGATCCAATCAATATCATGAGGGAGATGGGTACTATATATGGTGGTTTGAAACTACTATTATCAATATACATGTTTTCAAATTACAACTTTCCATAGATCTCATGCCTTCATTCAAAAAGAAACATATAGCATAATATTAATTCACAATATACAATAGGAGGTTAAAAATACAAGTCTTAATAACAATTTTAGCCAATTTTTTGTATTATCAACAATTCTCGCCCAAGAGATTTCGAAATCCAATCATTCTCAAATCTAAAGGATAACCTTGTATTAAACACATTTCCAAAGGATTTAAGCAATTAAAACATTAATAATACTAGAGTAAATCATTTATATAGTATTTTGCTAAAAATAAAAGTTAGGGTTTTGGATTTTCTACTCTCAATTGTGAAGCTTGTCCTAATTAATGAAACCCTCAAAAAACTTGGTTCTCCTCCTCCTATTTGAACCAATTCTTTGAAGAAATTAACTTAAACTATAAACTTAGGGAAAATGAGTGAAAAAGAATAAAATTTTACCCAAATAAAAGCTTACCAACAGATCAAGCATGTCAAAAAATCGATTCCCTAATGAAAATGGGGTCGAAACCGCCCTTCTTCCCCTTTTTTTCTTTCTTCTTTCTCCTTTCTCTTTTTCTCTTTTTCTTCTCATCTTCCTTCCAGTCGACTGAACTAGATTTAAGTTGGGTGAGTGGCAAATATATGGACCCCCTAAATTTTTGCACTATTTTCAAAAAGCCCCTCAACACAACATTATTTTTATCACAAAAGGACCCCCACATTATCGCTATGTTTATGAGGTCCCAAGAGATTGAATATTTTCACTTATACCCCCAAGATAACAAAGAAACTTTCAAAACTCACAATTTAGTCCAAATTCCAGAATGTACACTGCCCCGGTGAAAAATGTCTTATGCTGCAGCACCAAAATTTGCAAAATTTTAGTGTAGTCCCAATGTATTAATCTTTTCACTTGGACCCAAAAAAGTTCTAAGAACTTGCAGTTCACCCCATTTTTCACCAATTCCCAACAACATTTGAACTCAACTCAAATTACCAACATAGAAAAGTCGTCCCTTTCCAAACCAACCACCAATTATCACATGATACATCAAACATTGATTTTATAACTCAAGTGATTGAATTTTTCTACACTTTCACAATTGCAAAACAAGTCAAGAGTAAACATTCTACACAAACCATTTCACACTTCGAGTTAACCAAAACACTTTCATTTATCAATCAGTCAAACTAGTCCCATCAAATTGACTGGATTTCTCTTTTTTAACTCAAATAAAGAAATCACAACCAACCAACAAAATCTTTTCATTCGTCTAACATAAAAAAAATGAGAACACATGCAAAAGTCATACCAATGCATAAATATATACAACATACATGAACACAAAGCGGTACGGGGGTTACACTTATTGTAGGTAAATTCAACATGTGACAATTGCAAATCTCAATCCTTTAAATGCTTACTTACCAAACTCTTTAAGACATTACCCAATACCTTATTCACCGCTTCGGTTTGACCATCAATTTGAGAGTGGTGTGAGGCACTAAACATCAATTTTGTCCCTAATTTACCCTATAAACGTCTCCAAAAATGGCTTAAAAATTTTATATCCCTATCCGAGACACTGGTTCTCAGAATGTCATGAAGTCTCACCACTTCTCCAAAGAATAATTCGACAATTTTGGGGGCATCATGTGTGGTATGACATAATATGAAATTGGCCATTTTTTAGAACTTATCAACCACTACCATGATAACATCCTTTCCCCTTTATGTCTTAGGCAATGCAACCACAAAATTCATGTTAAGGTCTTCCTAAGGGTGCTCGGCTATAGGTAAGGGTAAGTATGAGCCATCCTTGAATTGACTCTTAGCTTTTTGACATGATCCGCACCTTCTAATGAGAGCTTAAGCATCCCCTAACATCTTAAGCCAATATAAATATTCTTTGATGGTTTCTAAAGTCTTAGTAACCCTAAAGTGACTTGCCAACCCACCACTATGTGCTTCCCTCATGATTAATTCTCTAAAACTACCCTTAAGGACACATAATTTTCTACCCTTAAACAAGTACCCATCATGCATAATATAATCTTCAAAACCAGGTTTCCCACATTCAGTTATGCATGTTTTCATCTCCAAATCTACCTCTAACACAACTTCATTAATTCAAAGCCTAAAACTCTAGAATCAAGTAAAGAAAGTAAGACATACCTTGTAGAGAGTGCATCGGCTACAACATTGTGTGCTCCTTGCTTGTAATTCAACATAAACAAAAAGGATTGGATGAACTCAACCCATTCAGCATGTCTTGTGTTAAATTTATGCTACCTATTGATGAATCTCAAAGCTTGGTGGATCGAATGAAGGACAAATTGTCTTGGCTGAAGGTAGTGACTCCAATGGTCAAGTGCTCTCACTCTCACTATAGCATAAAACTCTTTATCATGTGTGTTATATTTCCTCTTTGAATCACTAAGCTTCTTACCAAAGTATGCCATTGGCCCTTTGGATTGATTCAAAACTGACCCAATGTCAACATCACTTGCATCACACTCTACTTCAAACATTTGGTTGAAATCTGACAAGGCAAGGATGGGAGTTTCACACAACTTCTTCTTAATCAAGTCAAATGCCTTATTTGCTGCCTTAGTCTACTCAAAAGCTCACTTCTTCAAACATTCAGTTATGGGAGCCATGATAGAACTAAAATTAGGTATAAACCTTCGGTAGAAAGAGGCTCAACCATGAAAACTCCTAACTTCTGTAATTAAACTAGGTTTATGCCAACTATGAATGGATTATACCTTAGATTGATCTACCTTAATGCCTTTTCCTGAAACCAAAGAACCTAAGAGCATCAATTGCTTCATAAATAATTTACATTTTTCAAGCTTAGCATACAACTTTTTATGCCTCAACAATTCAAGCACTAGGCTAAGATGTTCTACATAGCTATTCTCACATGTATTATATATCAATATGTCATCAAAATATACAACCACAAATTTTCCAATAAAAGGCTTGAGTACCTCATTCATTAACCTCATGAAGGTGCTTGGTGCATTGGAAAGGCATCACTATCCATTCATACAATCCTCCCTTGGTCTTGAATGCCATTTTCCACTCATCTCCCGCTCTCATTTTAATCTGATGGTAACCACTTCTTAGATCAATCTTTGAGAAGATGGTTACACCATGAAACTCATCTACATATCATCCAATCGGGGTATGGGATACCTATATTTGATAGTTATTCGGTTGATGGCCCGACTATCAATACACATTCGGCAAATGCCATCCTTCTTGGGCACAAGCAAGGATGGAACCGAGCAAGGACTCATGCTCTCTCTCACAAATCCCATGAAAATCAACTCCTCAACTTGTCTTTGAAGCTCTTTTGATTCTTTGGGATTACATCTATATGTTAGCCTATTAGGAAGAGAGGCAACGGGATCCAAATCAATGTAGTGTTCTATCCCCCTAAGTGGTGGCAAACCCTTTGGTAACTCTTGAAGAAAAACAATCGCAAATTCATCTAAGAGATGGTGAACTTTCGGGTGAAATTCAGGTTGTTTTCTTTCTTGATTTGTCTCGGCTATAAAGAGTGCAATAAGAGGTTTGTGTTTTTGGAAGGATTTCTCTAATTGGGTGCTATTTCGAAAAAGTGTTTTTCGGGTTAGTTCCTTGGATGGTGTTTGGGAAAGTGTTTAGGAAGTTGTTTGTATGGGAGCTTAGAAATGGCTTGGGTGGGGGCTAATGGTGCAATCTTGTTGAGCTTGAATGAATAGGTGTTCTTGCGGCCATCATGGATCACCTCTCGGTCATATTGCCATGGTCTTCAAAGTAAAAGATTACAATCATCCATGTGAATGATGTCACAAAGCACATCATCCGAATAGTTCTTGCCAATGGAAAATGGTACTTGCTTGACTACTTGGATGATGTCTCCATTGCTCAACCATTGTAGCTTGTATGGATGAGAATGATTTACAATCAGCAGCCCCAATTTCTCCACAAGTGTGGTGGAAGCAACATTGGTACAATTCCCACTATTAATGATCATTGAGCAAACTTTCCCCTTGATGGTGCACCTTGTATGAAACAAGTTCTTCTTTTGGTTCTCTTGAGGGTTTACTTGAGTATGCAGCAACCTCTTAAGCATAAGCATCTCTCTACTATCGACTTCCTCAATAACCTCATTCTCACTCTCATCTACTTCCTCTTCTTCACTAGAATCCCTTTGACATGCATCATCAATCTCATTAATCTCTGTAAAGGTCATAACCCTTTGGTTTGGGCAATTAGCTTGGAAGTGTCTATAACCTTGACACTTGAAGCACTTCTTGTTTTTCAAATTTGGTCGTGGAATATCATTCTTCACAAAACCTGTTTTTTCCTTTTGTGCTTCATTGGCTTTGTCTTATCATAAGTTGTAGGTGCCACATATGGTTTGGAGTAGGAAGGTGAACTCCTTTGGTAGTTATTTTCCTTAAAGAGCCTCTTGGGGGCCAAAGGCTTCATGGTCTTCAATTGCTTCTCAATCTTTGTGGACAACTTGTAAACATCCTCAAAAGAATGGTAAGTTTGCAACTCAGTCTTGTATGCAATGTCCTTACTCAAACCGCCAATAAATCTTGCAATTGTATGCTCTTTCTCTTTTGGGATATCACTTCTCAATATCAATCCTTCAAACTCCCGAATATACTCTTCAACTTTTCTATCTCCTTGTTTCAAATTATAGAGCTTAAGGTAAAGGTCTTGCTTGTGATTGTCAGGTAAGAACCTTTTCTTCAACACTCTCTTCAACTTCTCCCATGACCTAATCCTAGTCTTTCATTCCCTTTCTTTCTTCCTTTTTGTATTCTCCCACCATAAGGAGGCATACTCCTTGAACTTCAATAGGACTATTTTACACATCTTCTCCTCATTATAGCTCTTAAACTCAAATACCCATTCAATCTCATGTAACCAATCAATAAAATCATTTGGGTTAAAACTTCCATTAACTTCGAGTAAGTCTATCTTAATACCCCTGTCATCATCAAAGTTTTTTCTTCTCCTCTTAGGTGCCTCGGTTTCACTAGAGGAAGCACTATTATCTTCTATCTCTTCCACATGTGATGGTGTTTCTATGGTGGTTCTTTGGTGGTAGTGTTGTCGTCCTTCTCGGTGAGGTTGGTGTAGGGTTTCTATATGGACGGGTTTGGGTTGGGATAAGTTGGCTATGTCCTTAGACATGTTAACCATCGTAGCCATTATTATATTCATTTGTTGTTTAATCTCATCAATTTCACCTTATAACTTTAGGTTAGCAAACTCCCATGGGGGTGGAGGTGAAGGTGAGGAGGTTGAGGTTTTGTTTGCCATGAACTTTGGTGAGTTTTAGGTGCATTTTTGATTCTGTGAATAGTAACCTCAGATGACAGTAACTTTTTTAAAAATGGAAAAAATGAAAAGTGGGAGGGAAAGGTCAAGTGTATAAGTTTTGGTGATTTACTGATTTTGGTTAAAGTGAATAGTAATATATGAATAGTATTTATGAATAGTAGGGATTGGGTTAATTAATTGTGTCTATGGTTTGGTTAAAGGTTATAATTTGTTTGATTGGGAAGGAATAGGTTTAGTTGAATTTGGAGGGAATTGGTTAGGATTGGGTGAGATGGCAACAGACTTGGTTAGAAGGGAACAAGATGTAAGGGAGTTTGTTAGGGTAATAGTGTTTGAAGGAAGAGAAAATGTTCAATAATATACAAATGAGAGGGGAAAACAATCTCAAGCCAAAAAACACTTCCAAAATTCGGCAACTCCAACTCAATTTTTCGGCCAACTACACAAATTCAACCCTAAAACAATTATACTCCACCTCACAACCTAAGCTCTGATACCAAATGATCTATTTCCAACTAATTCAACAACACAATATACTCCAAACCAAGTAGAAATTCAGCCAAGCTAAAAATATGAATTAAATCACATTTACTTGCAAATCCGGACCAAGACAAGTAGAAGCACTTCAAGCCTAAAGGATCTCCACCAACTTGAATTGATTTACCACCAAATCCCCTTGATAAGACTTGGATAAATAATGCACAATCAAGAACACAAAAGTTCTCTCAAATGGATAAACCAATTTCATATATTTCTAAAGCTTATTATTACAATGAAACAATTGCCCTTATATAGGCAAATGTAAGGATAAACAAGTAATTAACAAATACAATAAAATGAAAATAAACTTAACTACTATTATAAGCCATTCATTCAAAAAGTAAGACCATGCCTAGTTAATGCAAAGAGACATAATTCCCTAATTCTAGGATCTATGTCTTCCCTAATTCTAGGATCTATGTCTTTAACCACCCCATTAGTTGAAATAAGCTTACTTCATTAGATCAAAACTTGATCAATGATTCTAATTAAGTCTACTGATAAGGGTGTAAGAGTTTGGGTCTTAAGAATCATGCAAATGGATCCAATGAGGGTTCATGTGGATGTTCCCCTTTGGAATGAGACTTGGGCCGGATTGGACCACTTCAACACTTGTGCTTCTTTCTTGGTGGGTTTGAGCTTTCCTTATTGAGCTTGGGCTTGGAATGGTTTGGGCCAAAATGTTTGGACTCTCTCCCTCCTTGGAACTTGCTTGGGCCGAATTTCTTTTATTGTTTTCCACATTACAATCCAAATGTTTTAGGACTTAGAGTGAAATTCTTCAATTCAACCAAATTAACAAGTGTTTTAGGACTTGTAATTCCTTGTCCACTCATGTTTACAAGTGTTTTAAGACTTGTAAACGTATCATCTAGTAAACATGCATATGAATAGGGAATCATCAAATGTAAGTGGTAGTACATCCCGAAATCTTAGGAGTATAAACTATAAGAAATTTGATGAGTTGTTTGCATACGCTCAATAAGAATTGTATCTAGGGTGCACCAACATTTCAGTCCTAGAGTTCATAGTTAAACTGATGCATATAAAAGCCATCAGTCACATGACTGACAAATCATGTGACTTGATTATATATTTGATAAAAAGTGTGTTACTCAAAGGCTCCAATCTCCGAGAATCCTACTACGAAGCTAGAAAGATTATGCAACAATTAGGGCTAGGATATGAATCAATACATGCATGTAGGTTTGATTGTGCATTATTTTGGAAGGAGCATGTGAATGTTGATAAATGTCATGTATGTCGTAAACCTAGATATAAGATTAATGATGCTAGGGGTAAAAAAATTGCACATAAGGTTTTGCGTTACTTTCCATTGAAACCTAGACTCCAAAGACTGTTTATGTCAAGGCATACAACTTCTAATATGAGGTGGCATAAGGAAAAATGACTAAATACAGAAGATGTGTTGAGGCATCCAATTGATTATGAATCTTGGAAGGAATTTGACAAGATATACCCTTCATTTGCACAAGATCCCTGCAATGTTCGGATTGGTATTGCAACTAATAGTTTTAATCTTTTTAGGAACATGAATACATCTTTGGTAGTCGAGTAGCTAAAATGTTAATATATTTGCATGAATATTATTTTTGTAGTAGGAATTTTCAAGTTTTAGTTATAAATTTATATTTGTATAGCTAAAATGCAAACCTAACTATAAAAATTATTCTCCATGGCTATAAGGGCAAAACTTTTGCTCTGAACTTATTATTGTTATGGCAAAAACATTTAAGTTTTTAGTTACAAATTAATCTCATCCATAGCAAAAAATATAAACTATTAGCTACATGAGCAAAAAGTTACATAACTAACTTTTAGCTGCGTCACTTCTAGCTACGATAAGTTATAACAAATTGCATTTGTAGTTAAACCATTTAGCTACGCAAATTCATATTTTAGATACAATGAATGCCATGGCCAAAAATGCATAATGTTGTAGTGCAATTTGCCTCTATGGAAGTGTATGAAAGACCCTTATTTTATGATGTCATTGCTCATTTTAGGACCTAAAGCACCTGGAAGAGATATTGATGTATATTTGTGTCCATTGATTGAAGAATTAAAAAAGTTATGGGTTGATGGTGTACAGACTTGTGATACGTCTCGGAGAGAATATTTTCATTTACATGCCGCTGTCATGTGGTCAATTAATGATTTTCCCACCTTAGGCAATTTGTCTAGATGGAGAACCAAATGCTATAAGGCTTGCCTAGTTTGTAATGAGAATACTTCACCCCAATTTTTGAGTAAAATATGCTACATGGGACATCGTCAATTCTTGTCTACAGATCATCATTGGAGGCTAAGCAAGCAATTTGATGGGAAGAGAGAAGATAGACCTCCATTGAAACTATTTTTAGGGCATGAAATTCATGAACAACAAGCTAATGTTGAAGATGTGCATTTTGGGAAAAATATATTATCTATTGACAAAGGTAGGAAAAGGAAACATAGCCCTAGTGAATCAAATTGGGCAAAGAAAAGTATATTCTTTGAGTTTGAATATTGGTGTAAACTTAAATTTAGACATAACCTACATTGAAAAAAATATATGTGACAACGTCATTGGCATATTGCTGAACATTGAAGGGAAATCAAAAGATACTAATAAAGCTCGCCTCGATTTGGCTGATATGAAAATACGGAAACAGTTACATTTGCAGCTCCATGGTGATAGGTATTTGAAACCACATGTATGTTACACTCTTACAGTAGAAGGGAGAATACAGTTTTGTCAGGTCTTGAAATTAGTTAAGTTTCCAGACGGGTATGCAGCTAATATGTCCCGAAGTGTCACTGTGAAAATGGCAAGGTTCACAGGTTAAAGAGTCATGATTGTCATGTCCTTCTACAACAACTCTTGCCATTGGGAATACTGCCATATTTGCGTAAAGACGCTTATTCTGCACTTGTTGAGTTGTCTTACTTCTTTCAACAAATATGTGCTAGGACTTCGTTTGTAAATGACCTAAATACATTGGAGAAAGGTATAGTCTTAATTCTTTGTAAGCTTGAAATGGTTTTCCTCCTGCATTTTTTGATATTATGGTTCATTTGGCTGTACACCTTCCACTTGAAGCTAAAGTGGGTGGTCTAGTTGAATATCGGTGGATGTATCCAATTGAAATGTTTTTGAGAAAATTGAAAAAATATGTTAGAAGCAAAGCTAGGCTAGAAGGCTCTATTGCGGAAGGTTATATTGTGAATGAAGCATTAACATTTTGTTCAATGTATTCGCCGGGAATAGAAACTAGATTTAAATGAGCAGAGAGCAATGATGATGGTTTGCATTGCCATCCAAAAGGATTACTATCGATTTTTTATCAGAAGGCTCGTCCATGGGGTTCAAGGAAATCAATTGAACTTCCACAAGATGAATTGAAAAATGCCTTGAATAAATGTGAAGAGTTGTAACCTTTTCTACAGTGAGTCTCTTTTTAAGTTTAGTTTCAAACCTAAAAATAAACAAATGTTTTCAATTGTATATAAGTTAATCATTATAAGTTATAACCACATTTCTCTATTTGATTTATGTAACAAATGGAGAACACTTAACGGAGTTGGAGGCCCGAAATTGTGATAACATATTCAAAACACAAGAACAATTATTTCCTAAATGGTTTGAAGATCGTGTAAGTAAATCTTAATCATTTAAAAAACATACGAAACAATGTTTAACATGTTTTTAGTTTTTTCATTGATTTGAAATCAATGTTTTTGTGTAGATGAACACCTTGCATGTTGAAGGGTGCAATGATACAACTAAGCAACTCTATTCCTTACCTTGTGGTTTTTTTTTAACAATTGTATTGTCAATGGAGTGCGTTTCCATAACAATGATCAATCACATTGTCGAGTCACACAAAATAGTGGAGTGATGGTTCCAAGGGAGCATGATGGAATTGAGTTTTATGATGTATTAAGTGGTGTGTTAGAGTTGAATTATGTTAATGGGTTTTGGGCTATATTATTCAAGTGTAACTGGTTTGATACTGATGCAAAAAAGAAGAGGATACAAAAATATTATCATCTCACTTGTATCAATGTTGGCAAATTGTGTTATGAAAATGATCCTTTCATACTTGTAATTCAAGCTCAACAAGTATTCTATGTTGATGATTACAAACTTGGGACTAATTGGAAAGTGGTTCGAAAAGCTCAACATAGAAACGTATAGGATGTACAAGAGATGGATAACACAATTGAAGAAGAGGAGCATGTTGTTCCTATACAAGAAGATGAGTTTTATAGGGGACACTTCATTAGAAATGATGTTGATCCAGACTTGGTTGATGCAAAAATTAGACATGTTGGAGCTGAAGTAGTGGGCAATGATGTCGATGTTGATGTTGAAGAAGAAGATGAAACATTGATTGGTTATTGTATTGATAATGAAGATAATTTAATGAGTGATTCTGATAACAATTTCTGATGGTATGAATGTATACTTATATGTACTCTTTACTAATTATATGTATAATTAAATATAGTTATTGATCTAATTTCCTGAGATTGAATATATAAAGTGAATTAAATTTCACCTGCTGTTTTTTCTCTTATGTTGATGTTTGCAGGTTCCGAAGATGGCTCCTAGTGTAAGAAGGACCCTAGCTTAGAAGTGCAAATGATGTTGAGATGAATCAAAGTTCTTAACCAACTCCTAAAACTAATGCAAACATAGGTAAAATAATGATATTGGTTAACTTAATTATACTGAAATATATACTTAGATTTCATATATTGTCTCCAATGTTTGCTTAGCATTTAAGAATCCATTTTAAATTACAAGCATGTCAATAGTCCTTGTGATAGCATATTATTTAGTTATGTGGATTATTTTGAATTTGTAGGTGATATTGTGGCAAAGAACATGAGAGGGAAGACTACAGGAGTCGGATGTGAAAGACTCATATAAACAGTCAATTTGAAGTTGCATGTAGACTTCGACAAAGAAGATGGAGTACCTATGGGAGTAAATGAAGCAAAGTTAAGCAGTGAGATAGGAATCGTTGCGAGGAACTATGCCCTGGTTAGAGTTCTTAGTTGGAATAAAGTTCCCAACAATGTGGAAAAACAAATGATTGCTTGTATCATGATAATGTCCTTCAAAGGTGTTATATGTTATGTGGTGTGATGAGGAATAGTGAGGAGGAGTAGCTCTTTCCTAAACATAAATATGCTTCTACTTTGTGTTATATGTTGTGATAAGGAGTATTTATTTTAGAATGAAAATATATCTTTATCCATATTCTCATACTTTGATATGAAAATAATATATAATACCTTTGAAAGTTAAATGCATGTACATTATTGCTGAATTCAGACCAAGTTTGACATCAATGTCAAAGAGCTCCATGTACTCAAATGGTTGAAGTATGTAATGTCTAAGAGATTCAACAGCTTCATGAGTGCCTTGCACAAGAAATTCAAAGCATATGCTACTAAGGAGGAAGCATTGCAGAATAGACCCGAAAAAATTAAAGATCCAGATGATTGGATATGTTTTTGTGACCTTTTTTCTAGTGAAAAGTTTCAAGTAAGCTTGACATCCTTTTTTATGTTCTTAGATATTGCATTTTAATATTAAATTTTGTGGTGTTAGGCACAATCAAAATCTTATTCTGAGAACCGGTTGAAGTTAAGGTGTAACCATCGTGGTGGTTCCAACAACTTTATTCAGAATAAAAAGGAAAAGATATTTAAAATTATTCACCTATACAAATATAAAACTTTGTTTTCCAATTTACTAATTTAATTTCAATTTATGGTCAATGATATTATAAATTGTTAAGGCAAAGCAAATTGGGGAATCTATCGGTCCTATACAATTATTTCATGACACTCGTTGGAGCGTCGAGAAAGGGTAGGTTAATAAACAAGCAAGAGAGCTATATGTAAGTTCATCAACTTTTAATTATCGAAGTAAGGTTGCTTCTGTTATATGTTATGTGTTGTGATGAGGAGTAGTGAGGAGGAGTAGCTCTTTCCTAAACATAAATATGCTTCTACTTTGTGTTATATGTTGTGATGAGGAGTATTTATTTTAGAATGAAAATACATGTTCCGTGTTGTGTCCCTCCCCTTTTCCAATTTACTTTTGTGTACTACACTATTTGAAGGTTTTTTTACTAGTTGTTTTCCCATTGTCCATCTACACACAACTATGGGCATACACTTGTGTGTAATGCATGACACATGTGGATTGTTTAATAGTTTATATGTAAATCAATCACATATAACATCTGTAATTATTGTATGCATTTAATAAATGGTCTTAAATGTAATTATAATTTATCTATAATTATTTAGTTTCTTTGCTAGACTTATTGATTATGCATTGAATTGATGGTAGGAGAAAATGATTGAGATGCAAGATGAAACCCAGGTTAGGGAAAGCGAAAGAACTGAAGCTGAAATTTGTGAGGAAGTGCTTGGTAAAGCTTTCAGCTTCAACCAAAATTTTGCATTTTGTGTGACTCGACAGCATGATACATCAAAATCAACAGAGTTAAGGCACACAGTTGAACAACAACAAAATAGGATCACAAATTTAGAGGAGCAGCTCATACTATTTGAACAATAGAAGGAGAAAATCAAAATGCTTGAAGAACAACAAGTGCATATGTTAGAGATGCTAACTCACATGACTATAGTAGCTGTACAAGCACAACCTATTAGCACTCCAACTCGACTACCATCTCCATCTCCATCTCCAATTGATGATGAGTCTTCCTTATTTGCTATAATTGCTTCTAGAACTTCAACTGGTGATGTTTGAGATGCTAATCTTGATGGTTAGTTTTATTTGTTGTATGGGCAGTACATATTTTGATATGGGGGTAGGATAATCTTTCTGGACTTTTTGGGATTGCTTACACATATCCTTAGATGGTGTACATGGGGTGGGCATTTTGTTTGTTGGAGTTATGCATATATAGATAGGTACTGATGAAAATGTGGGGTGCATACTTTCTTTCTTGGTTATGCACACATAATAGTGCATTTTGGATTTTTATTGCTCATTATGCATAAAAATCCATGTATGAACAGTTAATTTTATATGTAGTGAAAATATTTGATTTTATTGATCCAGATTTTTATACTATGTCACTCTTATTTTGTTGATGTTGAATGTATAAACCAGGTCAATTACAAAGAGCAAAAATAATGCTCTTAAATGTTAACCAATTAGCGACTAAAATATTAGTTGTAGAAATAATAGACCATCCAGGACTAATCAATAATAACTGACTAAAATAATTAGTTTCCAAAACTCATATACAATCAGTTACTATATTATTTAGATGCAAAAAATTAATTTTAATAATTAAATCATTAGCTACGAAATGTAAGAAACCAAATTAGGCATACACATTGACTAATTAAAAATGAAATGCTTTTACCACTAATTTTTTCTCATAAAAACACACATTCTGCAACTAATTTCATAGCAGCAGAAAGTAATTTATCAAATTTGGGTCAACATTCAGCGTCTAAAATTATTAGAATTTACCACTAATTTTTTGCTCACTAAAAGATATATTCTTCAACTAATATAATAGTTGCGAAACACTTTTATCAAATTACCCTTACATATTCAGCGTTTAATTTTTTGGAATTTACCACTAATTTTTTTCTCACTAAAAAATACATTCTTCAACTAATTGAATAGTTGCGATGCACTTTTACCTAATTACCCTTACACTTCAGCGTCTAATTTAGAGGACTATTTCAAATAGCAATTAGTAACTAAATTGTTGGTCGCTAAAAAAAAAACTTTTTCTCGTCTAACCTAATATTTAGTTGCCCATTTTTTCTAGGACAACGATTCTGCAACTACATTTCGACTACGTAAATTTAGACGCGCAGTATAATCAGCATCTAAACTGGACGATCTGCGTCTAATTTTGCTAGACGTCAATTGCCATTTTTCTTGTAGTGCGTCCGTGAAAAGTCACCAACCATCTCCTTGCATGTCATAGCTCTTTTTTGCACGCACGTTGTAGTGTGCAATTTCGACCACCACTTGTTTGCTTTTTCACCCCAACCAGCTCCTTACGCGTTGGAATCGCACCCGGCCGGGTGCGATTCCAGCCAGAAAAGATTTCAATGAGGAAAAGGTATTTTCGTCTTTATAGTTACTGCCATGTCAGGTAACGAATTTTACTAACAAGTATTTACGGTGAGTGGGTAGTTGTCGTTTTGAAACTTTTTGGGTATGAAATTGACTTTGAGGCAAACTTTGGGTGGGAGGGAGTCGTTCGCCCTATCTTAAAAGGGCGCCAGTAGAAGAGCGAAGAATAGACTGGAAACGCAATTTTATTATAAAACTTCCCTTGGTAGAAACAGGGAAGACTCATTGAATTGTGATCACATTGCGGCATCCTCTGGATCTGTAGATTTAAAGTAAAGATTCGATTGAATTACAGTAATGGAGGAGCTGAGGTCAGCAATGGAAGCCCACATGGACCAGATGGCAGATCTTGTCCAGCACTCTCGGCGGAGCTCCCTCTGGACTTCAACCCGCTTACGAAAACTTCATGGTTTCTTCCACGCTATCAACTGGAAGGTAAATTTCAAATCTTTAAGCTCAAAATGAGAAAAAAGAATTTTTTTTTTTTTTTTTTTTTTTTTTTGAATTGAGTAATGGGATATATAAAGCTAACTAGTTCTAGCTGCAACTGATTCTTCTGCATTTACTTAATGGTATATGATTTTTTAGGAGAGACAAAGAGATTATCATTCGTTTGAAAAGAATAAAGGTGTAACTTCGATGATATTATTGTGTCTTCTGTGAATAAGAGTGTATTGATATAATTAAATTTTTTATTTTTTAATGTTCTTTTGTGTGGTAACCACCTCTAAAATATTGGTAAAGAATGAAGGAGATGGCATAAGAAAGTAGATTTCAACTAGAGATTCAAAAATGGATCTATAGAACCTTATTGGATATTTTGTGTTGTTTTATCCAACTTCTAATGTTTGAATTTTTTTTTTTTTTTTTTTTTTTCGGTTGATATTGGCAGAGCCTTGGTTGATGGGCTTAATGGCATTTCATGTTCTGTTGCGAAGCAGTCATATTCTCAAGGAACGGTCAATTTCACTGGTTATCCTTATGTGTAGTCTATTTGCGTATGGTAGTGTTGCATCTTTAAGGCAGTGCTATCGAATTTTTATCATGCAGTTTGTTTAGGGACTTTGTTCATATGTCTTTTACCGTGCTCAAGTCGGGATTGTGAAGCCAAAAGCCAAACTTAAGAGAGAATTTTTACTGATGTAGTTAGGGAGAAAGAACATTGAATATTGTCAGATTCTGAGCTGAAGAATGTTCATTTGCTTAAAGACCAAAGAAAACTTGTATACTAATTTGCATCCTGTTGAACTTCATATCGAAGAAAAGTTATTTGTCCTCTGCCCATCATGCTGGACCCTGCCCTTTTTTAATTTCATGCAAATTGTTCTTTAATTTTCCAATGCAAATGTCTTTAATTTTCCAATGCAAGAAACACGCCATGATATCTTTGCTAAAAATTTATGGTTCGTTCTTCGATCGTTCTTCGATCGAGTCTCAATTCAAGTTTTTATCCACCTTCTTAAGTTCCTCGGAATAGTCTCTCTTTTAGAAACAAATTTCTTAGGATTTCCTGGTAGGGTTCCTATTCATAATTTTAATCCTCCTTCCTGTTCTCAATTGATTGTCATGATGTATCTTAACCACTATCAACTGATTTCTGCTTCACTAAATCTTAAGCAATCACTTATCATGTTTCTACTGCTGCTCCATCAGATATAATTATGGTTCTTGAAGACTTTGCTGAGTAATTTCCATTTTTTTTTTATCTCTTAAGATTCTAAAAAACTTGTTTATTCTTGGTGGTTTGCACATGTCATTCATGAGCCTTTTATCTCTCAAAGAGCTAATTGGCATGATAGTTCTCCCTTATTGTGTACTGACTCTGACTTAGACTATCTTTTTCCCTACTGTGTATTGGATAGTGAATTTGTCTTGCTGTGGTTTCCTGAAGTTCATGTTTGGGTCTTCTAGGCCCTCTGTGAGTTACATAACAACCCTGATGTGCCAAAGTGATTTTCAGAAGACTTGGATTTGGGAAGAGCAAGACACTAGACAATGCTAATGATTAAGTCAGATCTTCAAATACTTTATCAAATTTCATTGTATGACTTCCACATTTAGGATGCCAAAACTAATCTGCAGATGGTATCTCTATTCTAGATCTTCTTGCCAACAGATTTTATACTTTAGTAGGCATGCAGACAGTTAGTAACTTCACCTGTTTACATATGTTGTTTTTAGGCCATGTATTATCCTATGTTGGGGAAATTCTGATTATCAATCCCCAACACTCACCTTCTTTTCCTCAACACCTACATAGAAATGCAAGTGTTCCTTTTTGGCCTGTATAATTATTTTGGAGATGTGGGTGAAAGTCAAGTAAATCAAGCTGATGAGTGAAATATTGACGTCTTTTTCAAATTTGATGGCCAACTAAAATCTGAATGCTCATGTACACACGTGGTAGGTTTATTATATCCACTTAAATCTGAACATGTATCGTAAAATTTTGTTGCTTAATACTTTTAGTTTATAATATATTTTTTTATGCAATTTTTGTTGTATTGGCTGGTGTGTATTTTGCTGAATATCTCAATCGAATCCTTGACAAGAACTGGAGGAGCTTTGCCACTCAAAACTATTTTGATCCACATGGTCTTTTTTCTCTCAGTTCTCTGGTCTGGACCTTCTTGTCATTGCAATCATTATATTGGTCAGTATAGCCTACTTATTACTCTTGTTTTCTTTTTTCTTTTTTTCTTTTCATGCTTCCCAACTTCAAGTAGTTTCTGTATTTGGCTAAACATTTCTCTTCAAATTTTCCTTTCCCAGGTAAACACCCTCTTCTCCTTTGTTACCTGATCGTTAGATGGAAGAAAGCTGAGCTCGACACCGTGCAGAGTTTCTCGTAACAAGCAGTTAATAATCATTGCTATGCATCATTCTCCGGGTTAAGCACTATAGTATTTTTTGTCACTTTCATCTTTAAGTTGCTTCTTCCCCTCAGAGATCACAATTATATGCTGGTAGATTTACAGTTTTCTCTTTCCTTTTCTTCCCCCGACTCATCAATGGTGTGAATCATCCCTTGAGCAAGCTGCTGACTCTTGAGCTTTATATAATCATCCTTCAACCTTGCTTGCGCCCTTGATTGCAAAAAGAAATCGATGTATTGAACACTGGCTGATGAAATGTAACACTGAAACTAGATTTCTTTATAATTGGGCAATGTACCATGTTTTGAGTAAATTTTCTGCACACTGATAATTCTTTGTAGTTTGGGGTGTGACAACCCTGTCTTTCTTTCATAAATCCATGGATTTCTTGCAATGGTGTTGATGATTATTTTATTTTTTGTCTTCTGTATTGCTTCAAACATTTCTACTGATTCCAGGAAAAAAAAAAAATAAAAGTGATAGCAAATTTAGGGATTAAGAAAACCCATTCTAGGCATAATTTATACCTGGCCTGGAAATTCAGGCCCAGGAATACCATGGCCGGGCCAGGTGAGATTTTAATATTATAGGGAACCCCCTAAAAAACAATAACCCCCTAAATTGTGATTGACTTATCAATCATTAAGGCCACATTTTGTGATGATTGTATCATACAGTATAATATTTTTATTGTACAATATCGTGTATGTTTGTATTAGTAATATATTATACAATTATATTGCATATAATAGGGTATTTGATGTATCATTATATTGTTAACTTATATTTTTCATTTCTTGAAACTTTATAAAAGCAGTTAAAATTAAAAACTTTCTTGCTTGGACCTTAATATGAAAGAACCATATATATAATTATTTTCACTTGTATTCTTAACTGAAACTTGTGAAAAAAATAAAATAAAAATATTGAATAATAAGACGCTGTCTACTTCTTTCTAATAATTATTATAATTCGTCATGCAAAAAGCAATAGACAGAAATTTAGTGAAGAATTATTTTTAACAATACAAGTAGTTTCTTATTTATTGTGGATGTCAAAAAACTAATAGCAATTTGATAAGAAAAATTAATATATTTTTATTTATTTAATAGGTTCTAAAAAATCACACAAGTACTATTTATGGTGAGGAATAAATTTCTTATTGCAATAATAAGAAATTCAAATGAAAATTGCTATTTCATTATTATTCAATTCAAAATGCATGAATCAACATGTCTCTCATAATTCATATGATTCTTTACTTTAAAAAAAAAAAAAAAAAAATTCGCCAATGTTTTTATAAGTTGATATTACAGAGACATGCAAGAAATCAATTACAAAATTAATCTTCGAGCTTTTTTTGAGCAAGTTTTGTAATTATAGAGAAAAGAAATATTGTCAAAAGCTTATAAAATTAGCATAAAATTAAGATATGGGAGAAAGTTAAATATTTGAATATATAACAGAAAATAAAATTTAACTATTAGAAGCTATAATAACTTCCAGTTGAATAAAAACATGAAACTTTAAGCATTCACCAACGTCCAACAGTAAGAAGCCCTCATACATATATTGATGAGGGGGAGAAATCGTTATACATACAATTTACTAATGTAATTATTACATGTATAATATTAGGATTTTAAAATAATAAATATTTAAGACTATTTTGTTATTATTGTGTTGTTGTTTTTTATTAGATTTGAGAGAGTTGTTTATAACAATATATAATATAACTTTTATATAGTGATATTATATATATATATAACATCTATGTAGTTATAAAAAAATTTGGTCCATACTTGAACAAGTTATAAATAAGAATAAACTTCATATTTTAACGAATTATGATTTTTTTTAGATCTCATCTTAAGAAACTTGCTTCCACATAGTAATAATTGTCTATATATTGTAAAAAATATATGTTATATTACATCAAAAGTTTAAGATGAAATAAAATATTTATCTAAAATTGTTTAAATCAATGATTTATGTTTTAGAGTTGTTACCACATCTTTGAACTTATGAATACATAATCAATGTTTTAATAACCAATCCAAGGTGAAACCTGGCAAAGTTGCCTGGTCTTGGGTTGACCGGTTCAATCACCGATCAAACCGAGTGTCCTAAAGTTCAAAATTTAGCAAATACACCCCTAAAAATTTGTTAAGTCCCTACAGGTTTGAAATTTAGCAAACACACCCTAAATACAAATCGGCGGTTGACTGGTTGGCGACAACGACACACCAAATGCAATTTCAATCATCCTTTGAGCCATTTCCCAGAAAATCTACCCAAGATCTGGTCGAAATTGATTCGATTTTGGCCAAATCTCACCACTATCAGCGTCGACAACCTAGGCCAGATCTCACCACCATCGGCATCGACAACCCTCTCCATCACCATAAAAATACTCTCCTCGACCTCCTGACCAAAACTTATCTCACCGCACCCCCATTTGCCTCGCCAAACGTTGGCAAAAGCTGGTTGATGTCTTCGTGGGTTTTTTTCGATTTCTGATCAATGCACTCACCAGAAATCACCTTTATCACCACCATTTCTCTCACCGGTCCTTTCTCATCAAAATCCCCAACATCACGCCCTTTAATTGTTTGCCGACTACCATCCCAATTTCTAGGGTTTTCGGTGAATAGGAAAATTGGTAACCTAGCTCGATGAAGGTTCTGAGTCCCGGTTGAACTAGCTGGAACGAACTGGATTTTAAAATAATTTACGTAATAACTCACCAGAATGGACACATTTTTGTTGAAGCCAAAATATTTTTAGGTTCTCAAGCATGTTTAGAGTTTCTTGGCACGAAACTTTTTGTATTTTCATATTATCATCCTTAGGATTATCTCCTTCCTCTTTTTATCTAATGGGAGCAATGGTTTCTTTTTCAGTTAAAACATACACGACTTGTTGCTCATTTGGATGATTGAAAAAGATATTAATATTGATCCGATTAGTGCATACTTTCCCTCTATACTACTTGCACTAAAGATAACTAACTTTATTAAGTTATAACCTCTTTATAGTAATAAAATTGTTTGGTCCCATTATTATGATCATAGAGAGATTCTACTGTATATTCATTTTCAATAATAAATTTTGTTAAGAAGTTCAATTAGTATGTATTTCTAAGCTTATAATTGCCTAATGCCAAACATGTCAGCAATCTAAATGTAATTATTCCTAAGAGATAATGCTAGTTGATTTGTTTAACTTAAAAATTATATTAAGTATTTATTAATAAGGATAATTGGAAAAGAAAAAAATGACTTTGCCTAAGATTGTGGGTTGACATCTTTTAATTTAAATGGGGGTATATTCATCAATATTTAAGGCGCGACTGGTCAAAATAAATATATACAATCCTCTTCAAAATATAATCGGTTGTTTGGTATCATTATATGTTCTTAATTTTTATTTATTTTTCAATTAATTTATTTAAAATCTTAATGTTTATTCTTTAACTTAAAATTTAAATCAATTATTAAGAAATTACAAAAAGTTATTGGCAATTGTTGGATTTCGGCATCAAAATTTTTTTTCAACAAATGAGATGAAACTAAAATCCGACAAATCAGATTATTCTGTTATGAAAATTCAATTAAAAGACTCACCTATGAGTAGCTCGTAGCCTAGTGGTAAGGACTAACCAAGGGGATTGTGCATAACTTCAACCCACAGTCTCAAGTTTGATTCCCCGTTGGACATAAAAAAAGAAAAAAAAAATCAATAAAAAAAAGGCTAAAAAGGCTTAAAAGAAAGAACAATTATAATTTTCAGTTTGGTATTTAATGTATTTTGAAAAGGCATAGGGTGAGTGTTTTGTTTCAATGGTGAAAGAAGGATACTTATCCACCTGTAAGAATAATAATTGTGAAAATGCAATCACACCTATATCATTGCATTTTCATGATATAACGTAGGCTTGTCAATACAGGGATGACAAATTGGTGGACTGTGATGGCTTAAAACATTAACCAATTCAATCCATAAAAATTTTGTCTAATCCATTTCAACCCATTATTTAAAATATGGGAAGGGGTTGAATTGGGATAGGTTGAGTATCAGGTTATCCATTCTCATTTTTTTCAATATAAATTATATCAATAACTTTACATTTAAACAATTAAAAAGAAAAATGTTCTTTCGGCCATTGTCGTTGGAGTATGTTTATAAGGGTGTCAAGGAGACTGGATAGACTTGTGATGACTTACTAGACTCATCCTCAAATATTTCACTATGAATTGATATTCGAATATTTCACTATTCATACATGACAAGAAAACTGTCATATACTCCTTACTAGCAATTTGCTTTGCCATTTGGACTTGCTACCTGCCTTAGCACAATTATTCATCAGAAATGGGGCCATACTCTTAAATCTCTAGTTTTGATGTGTTGTTGCATCCACCAGCGCTCACCAAAGCTTTATATTCTTCAATGAAATGATAATCGATTCAACTCACCACTGCATAAATGTGAAAATAACCTACTTTGTAACACGAAAAATATTCGGATTTGCTTCCATTCAGTGCGTGTTAAATAATTGGATGAATGGAGATACGTCTCTCTCATCCGAGTTTTTCAACCTGCTTATTTTCTGGACCTTGGAGAAGTAGATTTCCCTCTAGTTTTCTTCATAATTTAACAAACTCATGGTAGAGAACATTTATTTAAGATCAACCAATTACATGAATATGGGATCACCTTGACTTACAAATATGACAGAAATTATAATAATCCTAAAGCAAGCAATAACCTAAACTTAGTAAATATTACTTGAGAGTATTCAAACTCGAATCCCCTCCAGTTTTCGGAATGTAATTACAAGACCCTGGAATAAGGAAAGAGAACGGATTCTCTGAATCGTCGAATGGAGGTCGAGGGAATTCATGAAACCCATCAAAGTTACATGTATCGAAATTCAACGATGAGAAAAAACTGGCTGAATCATCAGTACTCCCTTTGGTGTCCATATCATTTTGCGTCCCATTTCCAGTAGGAACATTGGAGCTGAAGTTGAAATTTATACTACTGCCAATTTTGCTAGTTGCTTCATTGCCTTCTCTTCGATCAGATGGCCCTGCAAGTCCTTTGTTGGTTTCATCGAGGGGAATGGCGGGCGTGTGGCCTTGGAAGAGTGCAATGTGTCCAAATAGCTTGTCTTTCCTCGAGAACGTGGTGCCACAAGAACAGAGCCATTTATCCTTGCCACAATGCTTCTCATGAGTTTTAAGATCAGCAATAACTGAGAATTTCTTCGTGTTGCATCTGCTGCAGATGTAGCTTTTGTCGCAATGGGTTCTCTTGTAATGATTTTTGACACACAAAATAGTCTTCAGAGGCTGAAATTTTTTGTGATCCTTGTTCCGCTTGCAACCAGCATAAGGGCAGGAATACCTCTTAATAAGCATCGGTTCAGAGCCGGATTCCTTGTGAGGCTTTGCAAGCGCTGCTGGAGTTTTATACTCATCTCCATGACCTCGCATGTGCATTCGTAAATTTGCATCCCTCTTGAATCCTTTGCCGCATATTGTGCAGAAGTGAGTATGAGGTGCAAGGATTTCTTCTTTTTCTAGTTGTAAGATCTCATAGGAACCAGGAGGAAGGTTCTCTCCTTCTTCGGCATCTTCTTCGTCTTTTAATTCATGCTCTTCAACAGTGTGGTTCTGTTCAGTCACACAATTGCCACCAAGATCAACATGGTTTAGATTGTTCGAAACTTTTCTCCCAGAACTATTTTGTGGCTGAACACCACCTTTAAGGTCATCCACTGGGGGAAAAAGAACCCCAGTAAACTGCCCAAGCTGTCCAATGGAAGGAGCGGCAGTTGAAAGGTTGTTCTTCACAGATGGGAGAAGACTACCGGCAGTAGAGATTAACTGAACGATAATTGAAGTGAGATCGGCAGTGATGAGCTGCTGTTGCTGAGTTACAAGCTCATCTGGTCGCCCCAACACTTGGCCTCCTCGGCCTACAATCAAATGCACCAAATCCTGAAGCTGATGGATCTTCTGTTCCAAAAACGAGAGGTTGTTTAGCATAGCTTTCGGATCCCAATCTTCAGTTTTATTGGCCTGGAGTCCCTCATTCATCTGAACTGGGAATTTAATTTGGTTACTGGAGTTACAAGGAAGCGGAGACTGGGTTTGCGGTTGGTTGAACTCCGGGAAGGGAGAATTCATCCTCATGCCATAATCTAATATGATCTGATCTTCCCACTTCTGCTGAGGCTGCTGCGAATCGAAATCAGCAAAAGATGAGTTATTAGAAGACATCCTTTTTGGTAGTTCACCTGAGGAGGAAGAAGACTTCCCCCAAGTGTCTGCACATAAACTCCCTTTAAGATCCATTTCGAAAACCTTTTCTCAAGTTTTTCGATCCAATTGCAATTCACACCTAAAATTTCATTCCAGATCACAAATTACTTACAAAAATTTGTTGCAAATCTCGACATAGAAAAGAAAAAACTACAATAATTTTCACATCAAACCATTTACTTAAAATCAGAGAAATAAACAGGGAAAAAGGCATAAGCATGATCTCCAACAAAACTTCATTACCCAAAATCTTAAAAAAACTAGAGGAAAAAAAAAAGCCTGAAAATCGCAATTACCTACAACAACTTCAAGAAAGACTCATTTGATCTCAGAATCCTTGTTGGCTTCAAAATCACACATAACATAAAAAGACTCATTTGATCTCAAAATCCTTGTTGGCTTCAAAATCACACATAACATAAAAATCCAACTTTTTCCCATCAAAGTCAATATCATAACACAATCTGAAAAATCCATCAATCTTCCTTTAAGAGATTCACCTAAAGGAACAAACTTGATTCAACAGCCAAAGTAATACCGTTTTCTTTAAAACTAAGTCCGGATCCCCAATTAATCAAAAAATTACAATAATATCCAAAAAAAATAAAAATCTTCATTTATTTTAAATACTAATACAAAACCCCAGATATCATTTCACAATTTATACTATATTAAACCAAAAAATCTCATTTCTCTTCACTTAAAAAGATTAACTTAACCAGTAAACATCAAAAGATCTCACAAAAGCTGAACTACCCATGTTGAAAAACCAAGCTAAAACATTAAAAAAAAAAAAAAAAAAAAAGCAAGATTTACCATATTTAACCACTAAAAAAATGCATGCAACTCAAAAAGAAAAGTTAAAAACACAAGATTTTGAGGCTCACCCAGATGCAAGATTGCTTAGATGCTCTGTTTCTGCGCTTGAGCTAACAGGAGCATGGTAGAAAAAGAGAAAATGAAAAAGAAAAATCGAGCTCCACTGACTCCATTTATCAACAATCCTTGTGTCATTGTGTTGGTGAGTGGGACATAAAGATAGTCAACCCGTCGATCATGACCGTTCCTTTTCGTTTGTCATGTTGGAAGATTTACGGATTAACGGTAGACAATGTGAGTCAACATGATTAGATATTCTTGGCCGTTCATTGGCCTTCACCTGCGGATAAGAACAAACATGACTTGAAAGTGATTTTACATTTGCTTTTACNTTCATTTATTTTAAATACTAATACAAAACCCCAGATATCATTTCACAATTTATACTATATTAAACCAAAAAATCTCATTTCTCTTCACTTAAAAAGATTAACTTAACCAGTAAACATCAAAAGATCTCACAAAAGCTGAACTACCCATGTTGAAAAACCAAGCTAAAACATTAAAAAAAAAAAAAAAAAAAAAGCAAGATTTACCATATTTAACCACTAAAAAAATGCATGCAACTCAAAAAGAAAAGTTAAAAACACAAGATTTTGAGGCTCACCCAGATGCAAGATTGCTTAGATGCTCTGTTTCTGCGCTTGAGCTAACAGGAGCATGGTAGAAAAAGAGAAAATGAAAAAGAAAAATTGAGCTCCACTGACTCCATTTATCAACAATCCGTGTGTCATTGTGTTGGTGAGTGGGACATAAAGATAGTCAACCCGTCGATCATGACCGTTCCTTTTCGTTTGTCATGTTGGAAGATTTACGGATTAACGGTAGACAATGTGAGTCAACATGATTAGATATTCTTGGCCGTTCATTGGCCTTCACCTGCGGATAAGAACAAACATGACTTGAAAGTGATTTTACATTTGCTTTTACGAGATTTTGGGATTTACATCAAATATTAAAAAAAAAAAAAAACTACAATTTTCTTAAAAAAAATATAATTTTATTTCAATTAAATAATAATGCAAAAAGTTTATCTGATTTTATATCTTATTATTTGCCCTAAAAGCATAAATTGAGAATGTACAAATTAACCACCATTGGATGGTCTGATGGTATAAAAATAAAAAGAGATTTAATTAGCTCGTGAGTTTGAGTTCTCACAAACGCTCATTTGGTTATCAACTTGAGGGCGTTAAGAGATTAATTGAATTACTCGCAAGCGACTGACTCGGATACCTCGAATCACAAATAAAAAAAAGTACAAGTTTAAGTATCAAATAATGTTAATTTATGGTTATAACACTACATTTATTATTCAAACCATAAATAATTTGTTTGGAGTTTTCTTCTATATTTACTATGAGTTTTTACATGTAATAGTATTGAAATATTGGATGCCTGGGTTACAGAATAAATTGAAAAGCAAATTTTCTATTGAGAAGTGACAAGTGACAAGTGTCGAAGTGAATAAAAGAAGGGATTGAATTAAATAGTAGTGCCCACAAATTATTTAAGGACAAAAAACTTTGGAGGAATTAAAATGGGAGTGGGTTCCACACAACTCAAATGATTCTCTGAATGTGTCTCCTCTCTTCAACATTTGCATATGCAAATTAAATTAAATTAGTAATTAAGTGATTTAAAGCTGATTTTTCAAGCTTAATTTAATGGGATTATAAAATTATTTAATTAAAAGCTAAATAAAGAAGAAAAGAAAGTGAAGTGATGAAGTTACCAAGAAGCTACGCCACCGCCACCTTGAGAATTATAGGAAGGAGTCTACAATTCCTTCTTCTTCTTAGAATTAGAGAATTTCAATTTCATTCCTATCGTTTCGATAAATTATTATTAAGGACATTCATTTCAAATACCTTTATAATTAACTTTGAAAAATATATTGAAATGATAAAAATACCTTTACAAAAAATATAAAATGCATTGCACAAACAATACTATGTATAAATGTGTTTGTTTAATAATTTCATAAGGAAAGAGTTTGAATTATGCTAATGGGTATTTCAGTCATTTGACATATTAATCCATTAGTTGACTATTAATTAACTTTAAAAATATTAAAATGGCGAAAATATCCTTATAGAAAATAATGAAAATGTATTACATAGACAATACTAATGTGTGTAATGTGTTTGTTATACATTTCTTATTATTTTTTAGATGGGTATTTTCGTAATTTCAATATGAATTTTCAAGTCAATAAATGGTCAACTAACAGTCTATTAAGTCAAAGACTAAAATGATAGTATTTGGAAAAGATGTCCTTGATAAATAGTTATCGGAGCCAAAAGGACTAAAATAATTTCTCTCTTCTTTCTCCTAGAACTTTGAAGAAGGTCAAAGTTTGAGAGTTAATGGTTGGCACGCAGCAAATAAAAATAGTGCACGTGCCCAATCATCTCACCTTGCATTTTGGTCCTTAAAGATGGTATATGACTTTTCATGTGTAAATTCAAGAGACTTTTCAAAGGGGAATTGGATTTCAAAATTGTCGGTTTAATAAATGGGAACCTTACTGGACAATAATTGAATTTTTTTAGTGAATCATTTGACACTTTAACAACTTTAGGAAGAAAAATAAATCATTGGTATGTATTTATGAACATATTTCTCTTAAAAGGAAATTCAATTTATTTTGAACTCCAAATTGGGGTTAACTCTCACATCTTATTTAATTATCCCCATTAACTTGCTATCGAATAATTTAGATTATTTTTTACTTGTGATAAAAAAAAAAAAAAAAACTACAGTACCATTTAATTTTTTTAGTTTTATCTTAATATTTTAAAATGTGTTTGATATAATATTTAAGAATTGTTTTAAGAGTAAAAATTATAGAAAACTTAGTTTTTAGGATTGTATTCGTTTTAAAACAATTAAATTTATTTTTATTAAACACATTTTCATAAGAATTGTAGTATTTCTTATTTTCGAAAACCAAAAATTGTATTTAAATTCTATATCAAACGGAATTTCTTTTGCAATAAAAAGATTTACATATTTAACTTTATTATTATTATCATTACAATGATAATAGATCTCTAATTATTGTTCCGGGGTTCTACACTGAAAAAAAAGAAAAAAGTAAACAATAATGTGAAATACTTACAAGCTTCATATACAAAGAACAAACCCACCATTAGGTATCTCAAGTGACAGGACAAATGTTGGAATGTGTGGTTTAGGCGCACGGTATCAGGTTTGAACCCCATTGGCTCTCAAGATTGAAGCAGATCGAGGAACGCACAAGCTAGCCCAGATCCTTTGTTACATGTACAACCACCCAATGAGGGGTTGCATGTTAGACAAGATTTGTTCAATTTTACATGCACGATTTCAAGTTGTCCCTAATAAGCAATCAACGACATTTTTTTTTCCTGTTTTCTTGTGTATATCCCATTCAATGTGGGAACATCATGAGTTCATCTATGTTGATGCTTGATTTTGACACCAACTATTCGCATGTGAGAAATGCTAAACGGGATTAGAAGTCACACATGGTTAGAGAAGTATTTAGTTTAGTAAAGAGTGAAGAACAATGTTTAAAGTGGTTCAGATGCTCTAAGGAAAATTCTACGTCCACTGATATTGTATTGATGAGAGTAAGGTCAGGTCGCGTTCAACGAGCTAAGTTACAACTTAGAGAATACAAGAAAGAGAGAGAGGGAGAGGGGGAGAGAGAAAGAGGGTATGCTATTCCAGAGTGAAATTAGCCAATCCCGCAAAATAGAGAGAAGTCCCATATTTATAGTGGGATGAATCAAGGTAATGATTACTAAATCTACAAATGGGATGGATACCGTGCAAATCCTTCTTTGCGTCCCATTCCCCACCTACCAAAGTGATTTCCTCAACTTATGCAGGGATTGGACACATGGACGTTTTCCAACCATTCGCTGACTTGGCACTCACCCACTGTACTGACAGGGGCATGCTGCTCACATCATCACGTGATGTGGCTGCTTCTGAATGGTTGCGGAACCTTCCTAAATTCTGACCATCCCATAAAGACTCCACGTTAGCCCTACTTTTTCAGGCATAACAGAAGTCCCCTAGTTTTTAAGGTTTGCGAATCGAACCTTAAGAACTACACAATTATGCCTTGACTTGCCATGCTCCGAATGATGCCTAATCGATCCGACCTGGTTGTAGGGAGGTTACTAGACATTTCCCTAAGGGCGACCTGAAGTGTTCTCCTTCCGCAAGGTCTACGACTTGGGTCAAACCCTATTTAGTGCCATATTGATGCGCCTCTTATCTTAACCGAGGTCCGCGACCTGGTTATACTTAGCGCATTTTTGCTGAAGGCGAGGAGTCACATTACTTCGCAACTAGCATGCGATGAAGAGTGTTTTGCCCTAAAGACCTCTTCAGATGTTATCCGTTGACCATTAATGAGGCACCTGTTACTCTGACAAACATGTCTTATGTGCAATAAGTGTCAGCCATGCGCATTAAATGTAAGCCATGCGCATTAAATGTAAGTCATGTTGAAACGACATTCCTTATCAGAGCATTAAATACGGATGAGAGCGCATTTAATGTGGATGAGGGAAACGAACCTTCGGTCGATTATTCCAACGGAGATAAGGGACGATTAGATTTCTCGAGGCGTGACGGTTACTTTTTCTTGTTGATTGACGACACGTGGTCGCGATCAATGGTAAGAGATGATTTCTGTCCAAACGTCGCTTGGCTTCGGGAAAACCAATCGCCACTTCCTCCACTATAAAATCCTAGGCTCACCTTAAGCAATGTCACAATACTCACTTTTTCAGAAAGAGCAAGGAGCTTTCGTGAGACCAGATTTTCCATCCTTCAAATTGGTTTGCACTTGACGTTTACTGCAGAAAGTTCAATCCCCACGCTCAAGAGGTAAGGATGATCCTTCCATTACTTTCCTTTTTCTATTTTGATGATAACCATGCAATATCGGTGGGCGTTTGCGAGTGGTTGAAAGAAGAATAGGCTTTCCTTTAGGGTTTGAACCTTTGGGGGTGGTCCCCAAGGATTCTTAGGGTTTTTCTAGGGTTTAAGGAAGACACAATGTTTATTTTTTCTTCCACGTCATCGTACAAAACTTTGTACGACGATTGAGTAATTCCTGCATGTCGCTCATTTTCAAACCATAGAAGAAATGGACTCTTCAGCAACCAGAGCAGACGAGGGAATGAGCTCGCCGGTGCAGGATCCCAGCGGGTCCCTTACAGGAAATCATGTCAATAGCCACAGGAGAGGAAATTCAAAAAGTGGTCGACCAATATTAGCGTAGATGTCTACCAACACAGGACGTACACAGCTCAAAATTTGTCAAAGGGAACGGCTACAATCTCCGAGAATATATTCAAATGTGGGGCACTGATTCCCTTTCATCCCTTCATAAGGTCGGTCCTCGATCACTTCAGGGTCGCACCTTTGCAGCTGATGCCAAACGCGTATATGATAATCGTGGCTATGTATATTGCATGCGGCGAGAATGGTCTTGGCGAGCTGACTGCATTAGAGCTTAGCTACTCGTATTATTTAAAGAGAAGAGCAAAGACAATGACTCTTTTTACCTCTCGAAGCGATCTACGATCAAGGGAAGGATACATAGTTACCCTAGTAACGTCGGGGCGTATGAGACAAATTTTTTCTTTTTCCACTATAATGGAATTTGCCAATTTAGGGAGCCGAGTAGGTCTTCCTTTTTTTTACTTGGCGAATTTTCTTTCTTTTAATCTTTGCTAACGAACTCTTTTGTTTCTTCGCAGCAAACAAGATGACTAGGTTGTCGGCTCTCACTGACTTCAACAAAATAACCGCATTCGGCCTTCTATCCGAACAGAGTCGCAACACGAGGCTGCTCGTGACAACTGCTAACTTACTAAAATACGACTTTTTCAACCTCGAAGCGACCTTGGAATCCTTACCAAGTGTCTGTAACCTTAGCCAACCTTATTGTTTGCATGCAGCGAACTGTTTTACTAACGATATTCACATGCAGCGACCATGCCGCCCAAAGTGCCCATGTCGCAGAGAGCTAGGAGTTCACTTTTCCCCGGGTTGGTGCCACGAGGCTAGCCGGGGTGACCCCTAACGATCCCCCCGTCAGAGGGACACCAGCTTGGCCAGCGGGCACTCCCCAGCCTACGACCACTCATCCTAAACAGAAGATTGTAGCCCAGAAATTTGAGAAGAGGAAACAGCTTCGGGTCAAGGAATTAGAGTCCGAGCTGGAGGGCTTGGGCATCCAGCCTGGGAGGTCGTAGCCTTACCAGGCCTTCCGCTCTAGAGGACCCCCTAAGGGCACGACCAACGCTACACTTGCCCTTGAGGGTCTGCACAGGGGGCTATGGGAGGTCACAGCGTTTGGGAGAAGAGCAGGGAAGGAACTAATGGGCAAGATGCCACCTGCCGCCGGAACGGGCATGCTTGTGCTGGAGTCTGTGGGGCAATTCCCAGAGCACCTGCAGCTGGTGATGTTCACCCTGTTAGAGTGCCAGCTCACAGAGGCTTTTAAGCAGTTCGTGGCCTCCAACCCCGCGGACTTGATGACCACGACATTTCAGCTGCAAAGTCAGATAAAAGGGTTCATCCTCATTGAGGGCTTTCTTATATTTCCCCTACTTTTTTAATAAAAAGGAATCTAACCCCCTGTTCCCTTTGTCATGCAGTCTCTGCTCGCCATCCACTTGGCCCAACAGATGACTCAACTGGGGGCTGCTGAGGGGCTCATCGAGCGTAGAGAAGAGAATGTGTAGCTGAAACGGGACTTGAATGCTACACAAAGAGAGATGAACCTGTTTACCATTCAGATAAACCAATACCTGTCGGAGAGGAATGTTGCGCTTCGCACGATGGACTTTCAGAAGGCCAAGCTGAAGAGGAGGGGAGAAGAGGTCAAAGAGCTCTAAAGGAAAGTGGCCAGGCTCACCAAGAAGGCTGGCGAGAAAGAGCTGGAGCTACGAGTGAATTCCGAGCAGGCCTTACGAGCAGAACAGGACAGAGCACAACAATGGGAAACCTTCGAGAAGCAGAGGTCGGCGTTTAAGGCAAAACTCCTATTGTCCCAAGGACGTGTCACTTCATTAACCGAAGAGATAAAGCGACAAGAGCTGGAAGTCGAGAGGAAAGCCGTCGACTGGTCAATCCAGTCCATCTATGCCCTACGACCAAAGAATTCGAACATAGACCTTACCGACCTCCCAGATGACTACCAAAGGATTCTTGCTTCCATGGCGCAGGCTAAAGACGAGAAGGAAGGTCAAGGGCCTAACCCGGAGGATGAGCATCCGGAGGAATATGTCCTAGAGGAACCAGCAGCCGATCAGGTGGTTGGCGACCAACCTGGAGATACTAAGGTCGCACATTTGGGGCTTGGGAATGAAGGCCAGTGATGGTTTCTACTTTCCATAATTGTTCCTGTGCTTGCATATTTGTACTTGCTTTTTCTTATGATAAATAAAAAGACTATTTCCTTAATCATTCGTGAGTACTTATAATTTTTCGTACATCACAAATATTACACATGTGGGTACAAGGTCGCTTTCTAACTATTTGCGATAATATTTGTACTAACGATATATATGCAAACAAAAAGGCACACATGCGAGAAACAATATTACATAAGAGTTATCTTATTTACAAGGAAAAAAAGAGCAAATCTTTACAAGGGTTTTAGAAAATGAGTTCGGAATTACTGATAATAGGGGCGAAAATGTTCAGCATTCCAAGCTCGCGATACTTTGAAACCGTTGAGCCTTTTAAGGTGATAAGTCCTTGGTCATATCACCTTAGCGACACGATATGGGCCTTCCCAATTTGGCCCCAACACTCCTGCACTTGGTTCTCTTGTACCAAGAAGAACTTCTTTCAGAACAAGGTCGTTGACCTGGAAGTCTCTTTTCCTAACCTTGGAGTCGAAAAACCTTTTCGCGCACTATTGGTAATCTGTTATCCTCAGTTAAGCCTTGCTGCGATGTTCTTCAACCAGGTACAGACTTGCACGCATAAGCGCTTCATTGAATAGGTCCCTCCGAAGTGAACCGATCTCTACTTCCACTGGGATCATCACCTCGCAGCCATAGGCTAGCGAGAAGGGGGTTTCCAAAGTAAAGGTTCTCGAAGTTGTCTAGTATGCCCATAGGACTCTGGGAGGTCGTCGTCCCAATTACCCTTGGCAGCGCTAAGTTTGGCTCTCAAAGTATGCTTGATGGTCTTGTTAACAGCTTCAACCTGGCCATTTGCTTGCGATCTTGCGACTGAGGCGAACTTTTTATGGATTCCTAGCTCATCGCAAAATTGCTTCAATTCCTCATTATCTAATTGTTTCCCATTATCAGAAATGAGGGTATGAGGAATTTCATAGCATCACACTATGTTTTTTAAAGACGAAGTCCTTGAGCTTTTTGGTAGTGATCGCAGCTAAAGGTTCGGCCTCGGCCTACTTGGTAAAGTAATCCACTGCGACCACCGCATACTTGACCCCTCCCCTTCCAACTGGCATGGGTCCAATAAGATCGATTTCCCACATGGAGAATGGCCAGGGGCTGATCATGGTTATCAGCTGGTGGGAAGGAGCTCGTGATATGTTTGCGAACCGTTGACACTTGTCACACTTTTTCACAAAATTGAAGGTATCCTCTTGGAGTAGGGGCCAGTAATACCCTTGATGAACAACTTTGTTGGCGAGGGATCTCGTGGCAGTGTGATTACCATATATCCTTTCATATATCTCCCTCATGATGTAGTTTGCTTCCTCATTGGTTACATATCGGAGGAGAGGGGCGCTAAACCCTCGCTTGTACAATTGATCTCCTATAAGAGTGTAACGAGCAGCTCTAGTTCACATGATTCTTGTCTTGATCTTGTCGTTGGGCAAGGTCCAATCTTGGAGATACTGAATAATTGGGGTCATCCAAGAAACTAACTCTGTCACATTCACGGCCTATTCGGGTGAACTGATACTAGGAATCTCTATGAACCGAATAGGAACACTTTCTTGCGCATCTAAGTCCAACGATGAAGTTATCTTTGCCAAGGCATCTATGACAGAATTATTGTCTCTAGGGATCTGTGTGATCATGAAGTGCTTGAATGACTCGAGCGCGGCTTTAGCTTTCTTCAAATAGCTGATCATGTTTTCTTCCTTGGCCTAATATTCCCCTAAGATCTGGTTAACAACCAGCATGGAGTCACTATGAATGCTGATCGCGATTGATCTCATTTCTTTTGCCAATCGTAGACCAGCGAGCAAAGCTTCATACTCAGCCTCATTTTTGGTCGCTTTGAACCCGAATTGAAAAATACCGTGGATGCGAGTCCTTTCGGGACAAAGGAGGAGAAGGCCTGCCTCGAACTTTTTCTTGTTCAAGGATCCATCGACATAGAGGCTCTAGGTCGATAGATTCTGAACAGTTTTCTAGGTGACTTCGCTAGCCTTTTGCTCAGATTCCTTAACCAGTTGATATGAGAATTCCAAAATGAAATCGACAACATCCTGCCCTTTAATGGTTGCTTTCAGTCTGTACTGTAGATCGAACTGACTCAGTTTCATAGCCCACTTGAGCAATTTAGCCGAAGCCTTTGGTTTCTAGAAACTTGCTTGAGCGGATATTTGGTCAATACATGGATTGTGTGGGTGTGGAAATAAGGTCGCAACTTCCTAGAGGAGATCAATAGGGCATAAGCTAATCATTCCATTTCTGGATATCATATTTCGGCGACCAATAGACGTCTGCTCGCGTAATATACTAGTTATTGGACCTTGTCTTCTTCTCGAATTAGAGCTGTACTGACCGCATACTGAGAGACAGACATATACAGAAGAAGAATTTTCTGAGGGAGAGGCTTGGACAGGAGAGGTGGCTTTCCGAGATGCTTTTTATTACTCTGGAATGCCTGTTTGCACTTAGGAGTCCATTCGAACTTCTTGTTGGCCTTGAGTATATTAAATAATGGCAAGCAGCGATCTGTTGCCTTTGATATGAAGCGACTGAGTGTTGCTAGTCGCCCATTGAGACTCTAAACCTGTTTTATATTGGTTGGGCTTTTCATATCAAGGAGAGTCTGGATCTTTTCGGGATTGATTTCTATTCCCTTCTGGTTAACCATATATCCCAAAAAGTTTCCTGAGGATACTCTGAACGAACACTTGAGAGGATTGAGCTTCATTCTGTACCTCCAGAGTATACCGAACATCTCAGTGAGATGCGCTATGTGATCTGAAGCGACATGCAATTTTACCAACATGTCATCAACATAAACTTCCATTAATTTTCCAATCTGTTCGGAAAACATTCGATTAACCAGTCGTTGGTAAGTCGCCCTAGCATCCTTTAGGCCAAAGGGCATAACCTTGTAGTAATATAGCCCCCGATATGTCACAAAGGAGGTATACTCTTTGTCTGACGCATACATTAGAATTTGATTGTATCCCAAGTAAGCATCCATAAAACTCAGAAGCTCGTGCCCGGAGGTGGCATCAACGAGCTGGTCGATTTTTGGCAAGGGAAAGCTGTCCTTCGGACATGTTATGTTAAGTTCAGTGAAGTCAACGCAGGTCTACCATTTGCCGTTAAGCTTCTCTACCAAGATCAGGTTAACAACCCGGCTCCGGTAGAGTGCCTCCCGGATGGATCCGTTTAGGAGAAGATTATCTATCTCCACTTTTAAGGCAATGTATCACTCCAGATCCATTGGTCTTCTTTTCTGGTGGATTAGCCTGACCTTACTATCAATATTCAGGGCATGGCATATGATATTTGGGCTGATCCCGATCGTGTCGGCATGAGTCCATGTGAACACATCGATATTTTCCCTGAGGAAGCTGGTAAGGTCACTAGCGAGTTAGGGGCTAAGATTACTTCCAATTCTCAACACTCGGCTCGGATCGCGCTGATCGACTGATACTTCAGATAGGTCCTCAACCGGCCCATTGCAAGGGCATTCCTAGATACGAGGATCCATGTTGTCCTCAACTAGGCCAGACTGTAGCTCGATCCTGCTAATTACCATTGCCTATTCAGGGATGCCGATTGGAGTTCTTTTTCCCTCGCATGCCATCTATACTGCCCTTACATAGCAGTCGCGAGATGCACATTGAGATCTGCTTACTTCCCCTATCCCCATCGGGGTGGGGAGCTTCATCTTTAGATGGTAGATCGAGGTGACTACTTTGAAGCTTTGTAGTAGAGGTCGTCCCAAGATGCCATTGAAAGCGGATGGACAATCCACTACTAGGAACTCAGTCATATTGGTCATTTCGTCGGTATCACCCAACGTGACCGGGAGCGATATCGTTCCCTTGGGAATCAGATTATCCTTGGTGAAACCATACAAAGGGATGGAGATAGGCTTCAGGTCGGCCTCATCTAGTTTCATCCTTTCGAAAGCTCGTTGGAACAAGATGTTCACGACGCTTCCATTGTCCACTAACATTCTATAGACCTCACACCGCCCTATTTCAGGCGTGATGACCAGAGCATCATCGTGGGGATGATGCAATCGTACCGCGTCTTTCTCAGAGAAGGTGATTTCCTTTTTTCTGCGAACCTTCACTGGTCGCGGCGTCGTGCTCATCACACTTATGAGGTCATGGCGGGCTGCATGGGCATACCTTTCATGAGCACCTCACGAATTCCCTGCGACATGTGGTCCCCAAAAAATGATCCCCACACTATAGAGACCTTTGCGACCACGACGCTTCTTTTCTGGTTCCTCTCGATTTTTCTCCCGAATGGAAGCAAAATCATTGACATACTCTTTGAAGTGTCCCTGCTTAATAAGGTCCTCAATTGCTTACTTGAGGGCTCAACGCTCATCGGTGTGGTGCCCATTATCCCAATGATAGTGACAGTACTTTTTATTATTTCTGGCTGAAGATAAATTTTTCATGGGCTCGGGCTTTCCAAGCAAACCGGCCTCCTTTGACTTATCTAGGATAGCTGATACTGAGGCATTTAGAGGGGTGTATTGACTCTTGTCGCGATCGTGATCGTGATGAGGAACTGGGGCATAAGATTTCTTGGGCTTGTATCGCTGCTTCTTTCTTTTTCGCTGATCGTCATTAGCCCATCTACGATCAGTCCTCCTGTTCTCCCTCCGATCGGGAGTACTCCTCAAAGGACCGGGGTCGTGGCGATTGAGTGCAGCCATGGAGTTTTTAATGCGGAGGTACTTTTCTATAAAGTTGTAAAAGCGGGTGAGGGAAACATCGTCCTCAAACTACAACTTCTTCCACAGGTCTGTCTGCAGGCGAACTCCTACAATAATGAGAGTCTGAACGGACTCTTCGGGAGTGTAAGCTACCTTGTGGAGCTCCATGTGGAACCTATCAATATAAGATTGGAGGGGCTTATCCCCTCTTGCCTTATGTTGCTCAGGTAGCTTAGCGGTATTGAGAACTTCCTGTTCGTCTAGAAGTGTCTCAAAAATGTCAAGCTCATTTGAGGCCACGAGCTGACTGATCTTGTCGGGAGTAACCTGAACCATCGCTTGGCATGGGAAGTAAGGGTTACCGCCAGGTAATAGCATTTTGCCAAGTAAAAGACTTAGTGGAATTCCATGAGGTCGTTGAACTCGTACAGGTGATCATGCGGATCAAAATTCCTATCGAATGCTCGCATGTCGGGCATTCTGAATCTTGACAGGAGGGGAGCAGCTAACACTGCCAGAGAAAATAGAGACGCTTCTGCGACCTTCCCTTGCTCATTTCGCTGAGCCTTAAGTTGATCCAAAGCTACCTATAGTTCCTCAATTTGAGGCAACGGAGCTATATAAGGATCACTTTCCGCAACGTGGGTTCGACTCTCACAATTGTGGTTGAGGAAAAATCGTAAGTCGAATTCCTCTTCGCCTTGGCCGGAAGTTCTGGCCAATCTCGACACACGCTGACTGGAGCCATGTGATGGCATTGAATGGTTTGAGGAATCTTCCTGACCTCTGCGGTGGTACGAACTGACTCGTGTGACTTGCGGATGGTAGGAATCCCCTACACGATGACGATCAAAGTCGTCATTTTGGCGATAATGGGAATCTCCTCGCCTTGCACTTTTCTGGGAGTGCTAGCGAGACGGCTCTAACCGCGACATGTCACCGAGTCGCAATGCCACAGGTATTCTATCTGAGGCACAATCAGTGTTTGTTAGTCCCTTGGAGCCTTTGGGTCTATTGGGCGGGTCTTGCTTTCCCTTTCTTTAACACGCTACAGTGCACATGGTATGGGCTTTTGCCCTTTTTCAAGCTTTCACTCGACCTACAGGAGTTTTCGACGGTGCCACCGCCTCATTGGATTCGGGTGGCACGACCTGATCTAATCTGTCTAGCCTTTAGCTAACCGTTTGGAGAGTATTGTTGAACCTCTCCAGATAACTCATGACAGCTGGATCAAGCCATGAGCTTGAAGGGATATCCCCCACGATATTTTGTTGGGCTGACGGCACTTCGGGAGAAGTGTCCTCCTATACCTGGGGGATCTCTTCATTGCCATAATTGGTTCGCTCAGATTCAAAGTCTCGAGCCATTTTCTGTAGTGAGACTAATTAGTCAGAAATTCTCCTGATGAAGAACAGGTACTAAATCAGGCCCTCTTTGTAGTGCCAAACTGATGATGCTTGATTTTGACACCAACTATCCGCACGTGAGAAATGCTAAGTGGGCTTAGAAGTCACACATGGTTAGGGAAGTATTTAGTTTAGTAAAGGGTGAAGAACAATGTTTAAAGTGGTTCGGATGCTCTAAGGCGAATCCTAAGTCCACTAATATTGTATTGATGAGAGTAAGGTCATGTCACGTTCAGCGAGCTGAGTTACAACTTAGAGAATACAAGAGAGAGAGAGAGAGAGAGGGTATGCTATTCCAGAGTCAAATTAACCAATCCCGTAAAATAGAGAGAAGTCCCCTATTTATAGTGGGATGATTCAAGGTAATGATTACTAAATCTGCAAATGGGGTGGATACCGTGCAAATCATTCTTTGTGTCCCATTCCTCACCTGCCCAATTTATTTCCTCGACTTGTACAGAGATTGGACACGTGGACGTTTTCCAACCATTCGCTGACCTGACGCTTACCCACTGTACTGACAGGGACATGCTGCTCACGTCATCATGCGATGTGGCCGCTTTTGAACGGTTGCGGAACCTTCCTAAATTATAACCATCCCATGCTGACAAGACTCTGCGTCAGCCCTACTTTTTCAGGCATAACATTCTACATTTTTGGTAGTACAATAGTAATTATTCCTGTCAACTTTAAACCTAACTAAAATTAACCAAGGGTTTGTACAAATTCACACTTCACCTAAGTAAAGGAACATAAGCCCAAAGGCTTGTACAAATTTATTTTTCACCTAAATGAAAGGACACAAGATTAGGAATGTGAATAATTCAATGATATTAATTTTTCCCTCATTCATGTATCATAATTCATAGTAACAATAGGTTATTATGATTTCAAACAATTCACTACCATGAAATTGGCAAACCTATTACTCTTCTAAAGCAATGGTGGGCATCTTTGTTCAAGTCCAAGTATACTTCAAATATGATTTGGAAATTAGAAATTAAATCCATTATGGGCATATTTTGTATATCTTTTGGAAGATGTTATTTTGTAAAACTTCATTCAAGAATTGTTTTTATCCTATCCATAGAAAACGATAGGAAAAGTGTATCCCTTATGATACATTAGATTCGGCATGGTAATTGATAGAGTGAATAGATATGAACCATTTCTTTAATTTCAACAAATTTTGATATATTTAATTGATATTAAAATTTATCAAGACGTAGATTGATTTCTTTATTAAACTTCTATACACTCATCTCTATTCAATTTTTATACTCTACATTACAAATATAAGAACATATTCGTCAATGAAAGAACTTCTTAACCATGACTAGGTGGTTAAGTAGTCAGCTATGACTTTTGGGTGTTCTACTCAAGATGTCTTGAGTTCGATTCACATTGACCCGTAATAGGGGTGACCATTGAAGCTCTTATTCAGTCGATAATTCAAGGGTCCTGAGGGATTAGGTGAAGTGTGCGCAAGCTGGTTCAAACACCCCTAGTCATATAAAAAAAAAAAAACTTATTTTTTATTAAAATTTTAATTTAACTCATCTTTCTACATTTAAAAAAAAAATAGGCTATTTGCAAACTAGTTGATAGAATTTGAGGTGGGCTTGACTCCTCACCTAATAAGGCCTTGTTGTATGGGAGGATTACCCCCTCTTATAAACCAATAGGCTTGAGCGTGCCTAGTCGGTGTGGGACTTCAACACTCCCCTTCACGATCAAGCCCATATGTTGGGTTATGCCTGTTGATGGAGGTAGTTGCTGGCTCTAACTCCTCACCCGCTGGTCAAGCATCCAGCTCAACTAAACCTGACTCTGATACCATGATAAAATTTGAGGTGGGTTTGACTCCTCACGCAATAAGGCCTTATTGAATGGGAGGATTACCCCGTTTTATAAACCAGTGGGCTTAAGCGTGCCTAGTCGGTGTAGGACCCCAACACTCCCCCTCTTAGTCAATCCCATATATTGGGTCATGCTTTTTGATGGAGGTAGTTATTGGCTCTAACTCCTCATCCGCTGGTCAAACACTCAGCTCAACTGAACCTGGCTCTGATATCATGACAAAATTTGAGGTGGGCCAGACTCCTCACCTAATAAGGCCATGTTGAATGGAAGGATTACCCCCTCTTATAAACCAGTAGGCTTGAGCGTGCCTAGTCGGTGTGGGACTCCAACACTCCCTCTCATGGTCAAGCCCATACGTCGGGTCATGTCTGTTGATGGAGGTAATTGTTGGCTCTGACTCCTCACCTGTTGGTTAAGCATTCAGTTTGTATTCTCTCAGCATACTCAGCAACTAAGGTTGCTTCTTTTGCCTCTCTTGTATCCTTCTTGGCACTCTTTGGTAACTCAGTTGCCTCTTAATGCCACTTCAATACCAGATTCTTACATGGTATCAGAGCAGGGTTTCCCTGCTAGCTCCTCTCCTCGTTGCGTCTCACTAATCCAACTCTTGTCTCTTGTATTGTTTTTCCCTGCAAAACAAACTCTAGGATTAGTCTCTCAAAACCAAATGGATCCAAACCAAAAAAACCACAACAAACCCAATTGGGGCTAGCACACCAAATATGGGCTCATATTCAACAAATAGACATACTGACCCACACCAAGATAGCCAAACCAACCCAAACACACAAACAAGCCCAAATATGGGGCTCAATTGAACCTAGGTTCTAATACCATGATAGAATTTGAGGTGGGCTTGACTCCTCACCCAATAAGGTTTTGTTGAATTGGAGGATTATCCCCTCTTATAAATCAGTAGGCTTGAGCATGCCTAGTCGGTGTGAGACTCCAACATTAGTCAATTATGATCATTTATAGATTCGACAGTATAACTCACAATTAAAGTTTGCAAAAGTAAAAGCTTTAAAATGGCTTGTAAATATAATCCAAGGAACATGAAAAGTATGGCAACCACTAAAGGTATTAAAGAAACGAGAACAACAAAATAATTTATCATGTAATGTATTCCCAAAGGTTGAAAGCTGAGTGATAAAGATTTTTGTGGAATCTTCCAGAATTTTAATGGTTAAGATAATTGAATTTGGTTAATGTATATATTGAAATAACCTAATCCTCAATATTACAAGTTTACATAGATGGTAGGTTTGATGTTTGGCAGGGGCAGGGATAAGGATGTTAATTTAGAGAATGAGGTGTGTTTCGGGGTAAAACTGAAACAGGAAAGAGATAAGTTTATATCCCTAACTCCGAACCCACCCCTGTTCTCTGTAATAATAATAAATGTAAAATATTTATTCATATAGTATGTATACTTATAAAAGGATAAGATAATATGTAGATTAAAATTAAATGACTATATATAATACCTAATATCTAATAGATAAAAATAAAAATAAAAATAAAAATTTTATATGCGAAAATAGGGTGGGGATAGGAAAAGTACTCCTCATGTGGGGATTCCCATCCCATCCCCACTCCGCTCAAATAATTAGAGAAAATGGATGGGGAATGGAAACCAAAATTGAAGGTGGGGTGGAGGATGGGGGATAAGAAAGGCCTCTCCGCCCCCACCTCACACCATTGGGATCCCCAAAAGTTTATGAATATTTGAATAAATTTTGAAATTAAAAAACGATTAATTATCGATCCTATAAAGACTTAAGATCCTGATAATAAACAAAAATTTCCTACACTTTTAGTTACAAATGCGTTTGTTTTTTTTGGCTATAAATTACAAGACTTTATTGAGTGCAGATACACTTCATATTATAGGTGTGATATTGAATGCCTGTTCAAGTATTTGTAGAATATTGTTCTTATAATATTACGATGTAAATATGTAATTACTCTTAATATTATGGGTGTGATATTTAATAAGAACAATATTTAAAATATAATTAAAATAGAAAAAACTATTATGACTCTAAACAAATAGGGCAATACTACACTTACCGATCAAGCTACTGATTTTTACATACCGACCCACCTGCCCAATTACCCAAATCTCAAAATTTAACTCAATTCACATGAGTCAGTATATCAAATCGATAATTTAATCGGTAACTCAAGCATTATTAAAACAAATAACTAATTTGACTCGAACTTGTCCTACATAAGATTGGACAAATGCATATGCATTCATCTCATTGAAGAATTTTTTATTACATTTCACTATAAACTTTCTCTAAAAACAACTAAAACAAAATGTTACTGCATATATACATACAATAAATAGGATTAGAAAAAAATATATTAGAAAATGTAATTTATGGGTCTAATGGAGTAACATATTAACTATAATGCAAGGAAAAATACTTAATTATACGGTTTTTTCAATAGCTTGGATATTGTTATAATTTTAGTGGTGTAATTGCAATAAAATAAACTAAGAGAAACTGAAAAGTAAAATAGCAAAATAAAGACGGCTGAAATGAGAAACTTTTATTAACTCTTTCTCTCAATTGAGGTACACATAAAGTGAAGGAAATGAGCTCAAAATTTATTTATTTCTTCACCAACCTACCTCTCATAAGGATTAATTATTTAATGACAAATCATTGTCTTCAAGTTGGACTTGCATAGGCCATGTGTCTTCATGTGAACTTGCATGGGTCATGTGTCAAATTGGTGGAAGTCTGCCATAACACTCTCCTTTGGTAATCCACCATCTACAGATAATTGCATTTAACCTTATTTAGGAAAAACTCAATGGAACAAAAAAATCAAAGAAAATAAATTCAACTCTATAATGAAATTGTAATGTGGTATTGGATGTGTTTCATATTACCTCAGTAAAAACCTTATTAAGAAAACCTAGTGGGACAAAATCTGATCAAGGGAAAAAGAATACAATGCATATATGTATAGTCCAATAGTCTTTTCCAAAACTCTCCCTAATCGATGTTTTCCCTGATCAATGCTCCCCCTCATAATGACAAAATTAACTTAGTTACCTTTAAAGCCACCACATATGGATGTTATACACTAACTTTTCAAATATTGTTGTTGGTAAGGTTTTAGTAAACAAATTTGGAAGATTATCATTGGAGCGTATTTGTTTGACTTTAATTTTTTTATTTTCCCGGAGTTCCTGAAGAATGACATATGCAATGACGAAGTGGATGGTGAAGGAAGAATCCTCTCAATCGTTTAAAAACAAAGTTGATGAAAAGGACCTTATTGCAATGTGACAAAAAAGCCAATAAATTGGTGACCATTCTTGCTCCCTTTTTCTATTAATAATTCCTCCTTTTTTTATTTTTTGTTTCCTTTATGATTTATATATATGAAAGTAAAAGTAAAGTGCTATTAATTATTTTTATTGTTTCTTTAATGAATTAAATGATATAATTCAGATTCTGATTTGATGTTTTAACTTGAGATTAGCTATAGATAATCACTTATTACAACCATAATTAAATATATACATCAGATCAAACAAGGAAAAATATAAATTCATGTGTTATTCTTTTCTATTCGAAAAGCACTTCTTTAGAAAGCACTTGCAAGTGCCTTTTTTTAAGCATTTTGAATTTATTTTTTTTTCCATAAAAGTGCTTTTGCAATTTTTTTTAAATATTACAAAAAAATAAATGAATTAAAAAACTTTTATCTATTTCTGGAACCTTTCACCTTAAAAAATCTAGTTTATGATAAAATATAAATTGTTAACATTAATTATAATACAACTTTTTTTTTTTTTTGAAAATAATTAAATACAAATTTGTAGAAGAATAATTCTATATTACAAATTTCTTATGTAACAACTAACAAATATACAAAGTGATGATTTTAATAAGATTAGATGACTTTATAAGTATAGATAAATTAAATTAGAAATGGTAAAATTTACCACTTGGGCTGTATTATTGACTCAAAAACTAGTATTAGAAATCCCAACTAAACTTATTTTCTTAATTTATTTTTTAAAATTATGAAGTACATTAAGATTGTAACCTCAACTTGGATGTAGTTTAATGAAAAACTAATAAGCTTTTTTTTCTTGGGCTTAACTAAATTAAGGACGATCTAATTCATGTACAATCTCATGGAGCGGTGTTTTTTAAGCCCACCGAATTTCTTTCTAAACCTCGATAATAATTAAAATTGTTTTTAAAATTATTTTTTATTTCATTCCAATACTACCCCTCTTTAATATTTTCTTACTAAATCTCTTTGTTAACCCCACCACCTATGTTTTCTCCATGGTGATATTCTAGTTGGCTTTTTTTTTTTTTTTTTTTTTTTCTTTTTCCTCTTTGGTTAAATCTAAAAACATTCATAATTCATTCACAGTATCATATTTTCTCTTCAAAACTTATATATTTTTTATTCAAAATACTTCTTAAATATGTTATTGTCTCCTTTGCTAATAAAAGCTGATAAATAGCAAAGAAGAAAGGGATGTTGTTTCAAGGAAAGAACCTTTCTTATAGGAAGAGGGTAATGAGAGCTTGCTCGGTGTCAAACTTTTTAATGAAATTTTTTTTTTTCACCAAGAAAACTAAGACGCCAAAGATCAAAAAATAAAAACTTACTTTCATGATTATTGTTTTCCTTTGTTAGAAATCATCTTTTATCACTTCAGAAAACATTTAATCTTGAAAACATAATTTTAAATGTATAAAAAAAGATTAGGGTTGTAAAATTTAGAGTTTTCTAATATTCGAATAATACTAAAGATTAAATGCCCTTTATAGTAATTACAAAGTTCAAAATTATATAGTATTAAAAAAACAAAAAAAAAAAACCTGGTATTGAGGCTTAAAAGAGATTGAGTGGGGCTTAATAACACCACTCAATCTTATGTTTCCTTAGTGTTATTATGTCAAGTATAAGTTCTGCATGCAAAATTAATAAAATTAGAGAACTAATTTTAACATGTAACGTATGTTAAGTGACTTCTTTTTTGTGGGTTTTACTGCTTCTAATTTTTTTTAGTCAGATTCCGAAATAAATGACTCGTGAATTTATGATATATATGTTTCAAAATGTGTCACAAACTCTTATATATGTATATACATATCTAATGTACGTATCAAATAAATGTATGCACATAATTCATGTGTCGAAATTCTTGATGATATTCTAAAATTCATAAATAAAGATTATCCTTAAAAAGTTCATGAATTTTATTTGTTAAAATTGATGATTTTAAGGGGGAAAAAAATACTGCAAACCAAATAAATTTTGGAACACATATATATCCAACATAAGAGAAAATAAAATTAAATACCCATAAACTCAACCACTAACCACAAGATTTAGAGAAAGTAAAGTAAAACCTTTTTCCTCTTTGTCCAATTATATAGTCTAAAACCATGTGATATATCACCAAAAAAGATAACCAAACAAAAAATGTAATTACAATTAAATTAAGATGTCAACTTTTTTACATGAAAAACCTTACAAGACGAAAAACCATGAGGTAACAATAAACAATCACCTACACAAAAGCTTTCACTAATCAAATACTGAGTTACAATCAAGTTATTTCCTACAAAAAAACTAGAGACATGCATATACATAATCGTCAAATTTTTCACTGAAAATGGATAACAATAAATTGCATTATCAAATTAAAAAGTTTGAGTATTCTCACCAATTTAAGCAAAACAAGAGGAATAATGAGGATTCAAACCGTTAGATGCGTAGTTTACAATAAACAACATGATGAATCAGAGGAATTTCAACGTTGGATTGTGAACTCTTTAATCCAAAAACAATCATTTTTCTCTCTTCTCTTTTTCTGCCTCTTTTTCTTCTTACTCTCAAAGAGAGTGACAAGCGGCTCAAAATTTGTTTTTTCATTGCTTTGGGTTTCATAGACCACACATGAATGGCAGACCGCCCAACATATTCTAACCTAGATAAGAATACTTCTTTGATCTATTCCTTCTCTTCTGTTCATCTTCTACATCAAAATGGAAAGAAAAAAAAAATCAATTTTAAAGTAAACTGAAAGAGAAACAATAAAAGATAAATATAAATAATATGCTAATTCGGAGACACGTAAGTGATTTTATAATAAATTATTTTTAACTAGGACACATTATATGGTAGTAGAATATGCAATTATCAAAGTTGACTTAACAACAAAGTGATGGCCATCTAATGAAAACATGTACATCGTAATATGATAAGAGTATACCTGAAAATAAACAGTATATACCCAGGCAGAACCCATAATTCATCAACAAATGAAAAACTCTACAACAGTAAACAAAAGGAACTCATTAAGATAACTACAATAAAATGGCAATTTGCAATGGCAAACGGAGGATACAATTGTCACTTCACTAAGTAACACATATAACCCAATTTTCAATACAAGAATTGTTGGGGTTAAGAACGTTTAGTGGAAGCGCCTTGTTGTTCGGATTTTATAACTTCCTCCCCATTATGGCATTATGATCGTGGAGTCAAGAATGAGGAAGAATAGAAGAATTTGGAGAATATTATTACAAAGAAAATGTGTGTAAGTGGTTTTTCATTAATTGTAAACACATTACAAAACCTCTTTTATAGTACAGAGGTGAAAAGAGTGAACTACATATGTAGAAGAAGAACATTCTTCAACTAGCTTTAATTAAAGTATTATGGAAACGACATCGTATAGGTCTTTTACACAAAGACCCCTATTGCTTTAAGAATAATATTCTGATCCTTTTCTCTTATAACCTAACATTCCCCCTTAAACCGGACCTGGTTTACTAACTTTCATCTTCTTTCAACTTACTGATTTAGTGTTGATCTACTAATTTAGCGCTAAGATCAGCTTCCTCATAATAGGGCAGATTCTGCATAATGCAAACTTTTTCACAATCCAATGTAAGCAACGCAATCAGAATACAAGAAAACAACTTCCTTCATTTGTCTGCAAAGCTAGTACTGAGAGTAGAAACTTCACCAAAATGTAGTTACAAGACAACTCCTTCTGTGCACAATGTAATCACAGGACAACTTCTTCTTTGCTAAAACCAAAACTTTCATGCTAAAATCAAACTTATAGTTGCACAAGGCAGTATCTTCAGTGTCTTGCACAAGACAGTATCTTCAGTGTGTTCAAAGCAAAACTTGCAGCAAGTTTACACATTATTTATACTTCAAAAATCAGCCAAAAAAAAAAAAAAAATTTAGCACACCAACAACTTCAATGCAATGACAGTGTTAACTACTTGGCAACGGTTAAGTATAGTATCTTAATGTGTTCAAAGCAAAACTTGCAACAAGTGTACACATTATTTACACTTCAATAATAAGCAAAAACTCAGCCAAAAAAAAAAAAAAAAAAAAAACTTCAACACACCAACAACTTCAATGCAATGACAGTGTTAACTACTTTGCAACGGTTAAGCATATTGAACCTGTACAAGTTTGCAGTTCTTAAATTGCCTCAATTCTGTCATATCACAAGCTTCTTTATTCAGCATAGACATTTCAAATCAGTAAAATGCATGACTTTTACATCAATTCAGAAGGTTGAAGAAGGAGAAAGGCAAAACATCTCTTTACTTACAACACACAACTTGCTTCTTAGTTCAGTAAAATGGGCTGCTGAGAGTGCTTTTGCCAACACATCTACTATTTGAAGTTGGAAGCGACATATTGGATAAGAAGTTTTTTGGCTAATACTTGCTCCCTTATATAGTGGGCATCTATTTCAATATGCTTTGTCCTAGCATGGAAGACGAGATTGGCAGCCAAAGCAACTGCACTCACATTATCACACCAAATGATAGGAGTGAGTGACAGTGACAAACCCAACTCAACAAGCATGCTTTGAAGCCAAGCAATCTCGGTGACAATGTGAGCCAATGCTCTATATTATGCTTCTGTAGAAGATAGTGCTACAACCTTCTGTTTACTTAAGCTCTACTGAATTAGGTTTGGCCCCATAAACACACAATAGCCACTTGTGGATCTTTTGTCTTCTATATTGCTTCCCCAGTCAACATCAGTGTAAACCCCGCGTTATTATTCCAATGCCTTAAGGTATGAAATTTACTTTTCAAGTAATTTTCTTTTTTTAATGGAAGGGTAAAATGGTCAATTTACATGTATTTCGAGATGTGGCCATTATAAAGTGTAAAGGATGATGTCATTGAAGAGAAATGAGGGTAGAATGGTTATAAAGTTGATTGATAAGGTTAAATGGCATAAACGGTAACCAAGGGTATAATGGTCTTTTCATACAAAACCATATGATTTAAGTGTCCATAAAAGTGCACCAAGGGTAAATTAGTCATTCACCTAATGGGATTGCTTAAGAATTCGGATTTGGCTGTTTTAAGACTTATACTGTATATGCTTCACTGAATCAGTCATAACTGAAGTTATAGAAGTCTGATTGAGTTGATTCTTGAAGTGTTAAAAAGTTGAGAAACAGACCTAAAACGTTTGTGTTTGAGCCAAAAATAAATTCGAATTAGAAAATAATGGAAAAATTGCTTGAAAGTAACGAACTGTATGGCATCCACCTTCTTAATGGAAATTCCCATTTGTTTCTAATTCTAGTAAACCCCTGAATAATCTTAATACCAAAATTCCTTGAATTGTATGAGAAATTAAATGAATTAAGTTAAGAAGTTTAGTGGGAGAATATAGTATGATTTAGCATGGGAGATGTTAGTCCATATGTTTGCATTCATAATGGTAATGCATATAGCTTATTTAGTTGTCTTATGAAAAATTTATGAAATGTTAAAGAATGAATTCCATGAGTCTCTTGAGGTATAAACCAAGATCAGAGGAATGGAATTCTTATGGAAACCATGAGTCCTTTGAGGTGACGACCAAGAACAAGGTAATGGTTTAAATGAATCCGATCGGATAACAAAGACTAATGAAACCATCAAGTATAAAGACAAAAGAAATAAGCATGCCATGTACATGAATATTTCATAAGTCATATATGTTCTATGTTATATTATGTATGATTATGTTATGACTTATGTTTATGAGAAAAGTCCAAAGTGTATGATATGTTTTATGAACTTGTTATGTTAAAGAATGAAGGTCATATTTTGTAGGTAGGTAAGGTCCTAAGTAATATACTTGTAAAATGATGTATAATGAACCTTAATAGTTTATAAATGGCCATATTCCTTACTGAGCGATTAGCGCTCACCCCACGAAATGTTTTAAAATGTTTTGCAGGTAAGGATTAGGGCATGAAGCTGGGAGAGGATTCCGAGGGATGCTATGAGCATGAAGGGATGTTTTAATTATGACTTTTGAATGGTTTTGCTAGTATTTAGTGTAGTAATTATGTTCATACCTCATAATGTAGTACTTATGTCCATGTTCTATAATGGAGTAAATATGTTGTATTAATAAAGGAAATCAAATTGCTAGTAAATTTTATAAAAGTGTGTATGTTCTAGTAAATATTACTATGGATTTCATAATTTACTCCAAGAAAGGAAATTATATTTTTTGATTATACAATGAACTTATTATAGAAAAAAAAAAAAAAAATTAAACACATATATCTATATATATGTTTTAAACTACAAGTTTATTCTTTAAATAGGATTTTAAAATAAACTTTTTTCCTAGGCGTGCGTTTTCTAGGTTCTCAATGGCCAAGGGATACTTAGGAAATACCCGGCTAGGGAGGGGTTTGACAATCAGCATAGCACTCCACTTGTATCGTGCTCGCTGGTTTGAAACATAAGCCACAATCTAAAGTACCTTTTATGTACCTTAATATTCTTTTGCAGGCCTGTCACTATAACTATGTAGGAGCTTGCAAGAATTAACTCAATTTGTTAACTAGAAAACTTATATCAGGTCTGGTAAGCGTTAAATACTGCAATGCCCCTATTGTGCTTCTATAGAGACTAGGATTATCAAAGGGTACACCATCATTTGAACTTAACTTGATACCTACTATCATAGGTTTGGAACAAGCATGGCATTCTAGCATCTTTGTTTTGGATAGCAAATCAGAGGCATATTTGCTTTGTTTTAAATAAATACCATTAGGAGATCTAGTTGCCTCTAATCCCAAAAAGTAATGTAAGGAACCAAGGGTTTTTAAAGGAAACTCAGCATTTAAATCCTTCATGAGTTGAGCAATAAAGGTGTCATTTGAGCTCGTGATCAAAATGTCGTCAACATAAACAAGTACATAGTCAAGTGAGAATCTTGTTTAAGCACAAATAAGCTTGTGTCAAAAATAGAATTATGAAAGCCCTTGCTATGAAGAGCTGCCTTTAATTTGTCAAACCAAGCTCTTGGAGTTTGTTTAAGACCATATAAAGCTTTATTTAACTTGCAAACATAAGTAGGATTGTGACTATCTTCAAAACCAGTGGGTTGTTTCATGTAAACTTCTTCTTGGAGTGTGCCATTTAAAAAGGCATTATTCACATCAACTTGCTAAATATCCCAGCCATAGGGAACAACTAAAGTGAGAATTATCCTTATAATGGAGGGCTTAACTACAGTGATGAAAGTTTCAAAGTAATCCAGCCCAAGAATTTGCTAAAAACCCTTTGCCACCAACCTGGCTTTATACTTCTATAAGGACCCATCGACATTGAACTTGGTTCTAAACACCCACTTATTTCCCACTATATTCTTGTCTAAATGTGTGAGAACAAGAGTCTAGGTTTGATTTCTTAGTAAAGCATCAAACTCATGCTGCATTGCTTCTTTCCATTTTGGACTTTGAAGTGCCTTAAATACAGTGCATGGTTCTAGTACAGGTGAGCTAACTTCGGTGTTAATGAGGACTGTATAGGTGAAAGGAAATGAAGCTCCTGATTTGGACCTAGTGACCACTGGGTGTGTGTTTAAGGTAGATGAGATTTGTGGATTTGAGGTGCTGTATTAAGGGTTAGTTTAGAATTATGATGAAGTTAGATAAATTTCAAGTGAGCAAGTAGGGAGTGATTGTGAAGAGTGGATAATAGGTAGAGTTGAAATTGAGAAGTGATATCTCGGTGAAGAAGGTGATTATAGTGGATGAAAGGTGGTTGTAGATGATGTGTTTAGGATATTAGTTTCAAGAACTGAGGTGGTGCGTAGTTGTTGTGAGGGTAGATCATTAAGAGGCGTTGTAGGGAGATGATGGTTTGGCAAAAAGGTGGACTGTGTATTTGGAGTAGTGTCAAGTGGTGAGGATATGATTGGTTGATGGTTCGGTAAGTGACAACCTGAAACTGGAGAACTCAAGCTGACTATTGGCTATTTGGCCAACTGACCTAGAGAGCTAGTTACTACAAGTTGATCTTGAGATGCTGATTGTGATGGGATGACAAATGAAAAAGGTCTTTGTAATGGTGATAAGGGTTTAGTGTGAATAGCATTGAATGGCAAAGAGGGTGAATGCAATGTGCAGTCAAATGAACAATTTGAAGAACACACATCAGTATGAGTTGTAGATTCCGTATTTAAACCAAAAGAAGTGGCAAAGGGAAAGTCATGTTCATTGAACTTGACACTAGGTGAGACAATTATCTTCCCATCAGGTTTTAAGCACTTATAGCCTTTGTGGGCAAGGCTATATCCTACAAAGACTCGTTTTGTAGAATGGAAGCTAAATTTATGTTGATTAAAGATTCTGAGGTAAGGATAACAAGCACACCCAAAAACTTTCAGACTTTCATAAACAGGATCAGTTTTAAACAACTTCTTAGAGGGAGAACTATGATCAAGAACAGATGTGGGCATCCTATTTATAAGGTAAACAGCAGTTTCGAAGGCTAACCACCAAAAATGCAATGGCACTGATGTATGAGCCAGCAAGGTTAAACTAGTTTCTATTGTGTGCCTATGCTTTCTCTCACTTCTCCCATTTTGTTGGTGAATGTGAGAGCAACAATGTCTATATTGAATGCGAAATTCTGACAGATATCCATGGAGAGTTGTAAACTCTCCACCTTGGTCAGTTTGAAGACACTTTAGTTTTGTACCAAATTGTCTTTCAGCAAGCTGGTGGAATTTAATAAAGATGGATTTGACTTCTACCTTAGTTCTAAGTGAGAACTGCACACTAAAACCTTCAGATGAAGCTAAGGGTGCTGGTCCCCACACATCACTATGTATATGTTCCAAAGGTGCTAAGGCTTTAGAGTGAGAAGCAGGAAAAGTGGCATTGGGAAGTTTACCTAACTAACATGCTTCACAGAAACCAGTACCCTGATTAGTAGTACTTCGAAGAGATGGAATATGTTGCTATTTGGAGATAGAGGAAAATTTTTTGTACATTACAGTATGATGGGGATGACCTAATCGTCTATGTCAAGTCAGAAGGTTTGAATCAGTTTTACTGGTTGTTAAGCAAGAGGTATAGTCATTAAATTTACTAGTTGTTAAGCAAGAGGTATGGTCATTAGGTAGATTATGGTGTCTGTCATTGATATTCCTATAGATTGAATCTTTAGAGACAGATAAACCAGGCAAATTCATTTTATTAATATCCTCATTTGTACATGAGACAAAGCATGAGACATTTTTACAAACATTTTCTTGAAAAGCAGAACCAACAGATTTCAAATGATCAATACAAGAATCTAGAGATGAAGACTCTAAAGTAGAAATACCAGGCTTTGAAATTGAACCACTAGGACTAGTGACTATGTTTGAACTATAGTAGGACTTAGAGTTTTTATTGAAACAATTGACATGAGGATTGTAGTGTGACTTTATTGCAGTACTTAGTGTAGATGCTGCAAGATAAACATGGCTTGAATTGAATGCTGGTTGTGGGATTTTCAGTGGGTACAGACCATCCTTAAGATCCCCTTGCAGCAACACTTCCCTGGTTATTTGATCCTTAATAACACAATAATCTGCATGAAATTCTACAATTACATGATTATCCCTGGTAAACTTAGAGATGCTTAACAAGTTTTTAGTGATGTTGGGTACACACAAAATATTTATTAGATGCAAGCATTTAGAGTGAAGATTATTAGGTAAAAGTGTGTGACTAGTGTGAGAGATGTTAAGGAACTCACCATTGCCCACTTAGAGTTGACTTCCACCAGCATAGTCCTTACTAACTTGCAAGTGGTTCAAGTCTAAAGCTACATGATCTGTAGTTCCAAAATCCATATACCACACAGGATCAGTAGGTGTGAATTGAGTCGCATAGGATCCAGGAGTTGCAATAGCTATAAATGCTTGGTTGGTGTTGACAGGTTGCTGACTAGGTGGTCCAAAAATAGCAGGAATAGATACATTTTGAAGAACACTTTGCATCATGTTACTTGGATCTTGAACATAACTGGATGCACCAGGTACTACATAGTTTCTAAAAAGATTATGGCCAAACTGATTGAGTTGTCTTGAACCAGAGCTTGAAGACTACTATCCAACAATTGAATTGTGATACTGTGGGAAATTAATGTTAGGGTTTGGAGCAAATTGTGATGGTCCAGTAGCATGTGAGTGTTGTAAAGGTCCAGAGTATTGCTAAATCCCATTATATGCAGAGTTAAACCTTTGGTAACACTGTATGGCAAAATGGCCAACTTTGTTACAAACTTGGCAGATTAATCTGTTTCTATTGGTGTCTCTTTCTCTGCCTCTACCATAGGATATGAAACCAGCAAGTTGTGGTCTAAAGGATTGATTATTGTTTTGAGGAAAAGGACATGTGTTTGAATTGGCTAGGTAAGAGTTTGGGGATAGGTTATAAAACTGTTGAGGATATGGTTTTCCAAGTGAGTTTAAGGAAGGAATGACATTAGTGTTTTCTGGTGGCAGGGTAAACAGTTTGTCAGCATTTTGAGTTTTATGAAGACTATAAGTAACTGATTCTCCTATATTCATAGCACTAGAAGTACCTATGTGAGCTGAGCTATTGTAAAGGTCAACCGAGTTAAACCTGTCCAACCTAATTTCATATTTCTGAAGCAAAAATTGAGCTTCTTGAAGTGTTACTGAATCAATTTTTTATTCAACCCTAGAAGTAAGAGTGACAACTACTGGATCAAATTCTGGACCTAATCCATCCAATATGTATTGTAGCAGGTCTTTATCAGTAATCAGTGTACCACTTGCAGACAAACTTTCGTTAATATCCTTCATTTTCTTAACATATTCCCTAATGCTCAAATTACACTTTTGAGTGGTTTGTAATAGGTTTTAAGATGTAAAGCACGTGCTTTAAAATCAGTGATGACCTACATTTTGATACTATACTGAACATTTCCTGGGAAATAGAGACTAATAACTAGCTGACCAAAAACTTGTTAGTGCGTTTCCACATGACGTAATTAGGATTAATTTTGTCCTTAACACATTCAGACTTAACCCTAGCTCCTTCACCCAATTGACTCAGATCATCATCATCATTTAATTCAGATAATACTAAAGGAGGAGGGCAAGGGATTTTACCTAAGAGATGGTCTTCCAGCTTGTGAGAGCCAACAGTGAACAACCTTGTGAACTCCAAAATCTGTAATTATCACAACTGAGCTTAGGGTTTATCACCTAAAGACTCGAGGGAATTGCTGAAGTAGACTTGTTTAGAGTTTCTTGTAGCATTTCCTCAATGTTGTTATGTAATGACTCTCTTTCTAGCTAGTATACTCGTAAAATAACAGTAAAAACTCATTAAATACATATAAGAAAAGTATATAAATGAGTATAAAAGTATGGGCCCATATTTAATTTTCTTTATACACAAAACTTTACATAATACAAATAAGTCTCAAAATATTAGCTTGACAGTTTTTCCTAACCCTTTCCACTGCGTGATGATCCAAATGACCGCATTTCACCTATTACCTGCAAAAACATTATAAACAATAGGGTGAGCACTAATTGCTCAGTAAGTAAACCCGCTATGTTACCCTTCTCTTTCCTTTGCTTAAATTCTGAATTTCTTTCCTTACTTCACATTTCCCCATTATTCTCTATTCTTTCTCTACTCTTACTCTGTTTTTCTCTCTGTTCTTTCTCTTTTCTTTCTCTATTCTAATTTCTCACTACTCAGATAATGGGCATGATATTATGCATAAATAAAATGCAAATGCACAATTGTATAAAAGGTGCATTTTCTTTTCTGTTTTTCTTTCTTCTCGGTTCCTATTCTGTTTTTCTTTCTTTCTTTTTTGTGCTTCTTTCTTTCTCTTCTTTCTTTTCTTTCTCTTCTTTCTCATTCTTTTCTTTCTTATTCTTTTCTCTTCTTTATTATTCTTTTCTTTTCTTATTCTTATTCTTTTGCCGATCGGACTCGGTTGAGGCATGGATTTGGAACCTTGGCCGTGTGAGTGTATTCTTCTTTCTTGGGTACAGCCCTTATCCACATGCACTCTTACGGACTGTACCAATTCTTCTTTCTTCTTCTTAGGCCGCTCACTAAAGGCGACGTACATGTGGGGAAAATTCTTCTTGTCACTCACGGTTCCCCATCGCAACAACCTTTTCTTCTTTTTATCTTTTGACACTTCTTTAACTAAAATTCAGATTTGGAACTTTTTAACATTCTCATTCCTTTCTATTTAATCTTTGACATTCTTTAGTGTTTTTTCATGCTCTTATGAATATGCATGCATGTAGATGGTTTCATGCTTATACTTCTTTCTAAATTCACATGTTTAAATGCAATTATGCAATATGGAATACAAACATGTCATTCTCTACCATCTACAAACTCATCTCAATATAACACATACTCATACTCAAACAAACACTTCTCTTTAACATTTCATCAAACAACTTAGGTGCATAATGGAACCCTAATTTGGCTACATTTCTATCTCTTTTCTAAGCCACCAAAATGTGGGAATTAAACCCTCCATATTCAATGCCAAATCTGCCCAAAATTTCCACTCCAATTCTTCCAAATTTCATCCAAATATTCATCAAACATCTAATACATCAACACAACTTCTCATGGATAATTTATAATCATCATTCAACACCAAATCCATCAACAATTCTACATATAACATGTGTGTATACATGAAAGAAATTCTCTACACAACATAAATTAAATCATACTTGGGGTAGGATTTACTTACCTTATACAAGAGCAGTCCAACACTTTAAAAACCTTCTTGGATCCAACTCCCTTCCTCTTAAATCCTATGAACATAAATCATCAAAATTCAACACTTTAAAAATTAAAACTCACTTCTTAGTGCAAGGATTTTACCTAAAGATGCTTAGGATTGAAAATCCACCCAAAAGTACCCAAAATCTATGAAATTTCTTTGAAGAAAAACTGGAGAGCTTGAGAGAATATAGAGGTGAAAATGGTGTGCATGTGGTTGAAGAGTGGCTAGGGTTTCACTCTTCAATTTGATATAACATAAAAATATATATATTAGTTTCCCATTTTGCCCTTGCACTTTCTTCAAAATTTCATCTATGTCCCTTAGTCAATTACCATAATGCCCTCATATTTATTACATTCTCCATGAAATTCTATTTCTTTTCACTCCTCACAATTTCAACTAATTTTGAGTGAAAAGACCATTTTACCCTTAATGCAAGTTTAAGGCATTTTCTTCACATTTTCTCAAAATAACTTTAACAAAAATCAACTAAGGGGTATAAAAACATAAATTAAATTACGTACCTCCATGTGGGTGTTACATGTTAGGTAGAGGAATGGATGATGAACTAGGTGTCTTAGCCATTGCATATTTGTTGTGGCTCTAATACCAAGTCAAGAACGAGGAAGAATCGAAGAATTTGGAGAATATTATCACAAAGAAAATGTGTGTAAGTGGTTTTTCATTAATTTTAAACACATTACAAAACCTCTTTTATAGTACAGAGGTGAAGAGAGTGAACTACATCAGTAGAAGAAGAACATTCTTCAACTAGCTTTAATTAAAGTATTATAGAAACGACATCGTATACGTCTTTTACACAAAGACCCCTATTGCTTTAAGGAATAACATTCTGGTCCTTTTCTCTTATATCCTAACACATGATAATGATCTTGTAATGCAAATAACACATGCATGTATGTATGTAACAACAACTAAACCATATATCATAAATGAATATAAAGAATACATAATGAGTAAATAATGAAAGGATTACTGACTCCTTTGCTATATATTTCTCCTCGTTGAATCCTCTCCAAGTACCCAAGTGTGGTACCTCTAGATCAATACACATAAGATCTCACTCTGATAGTCCCACTACAATGGAACAATAACAACTTCTCACTTGGGATGGCAGAGAATAATGGAAGGTAGGGTTTTCTTACTTTTTTTTTTTTTCCTCTTTTTTCCTCTTATGTATAATGAAACTTTAAGGTTACTTTAAATACCCACTTAATAGTGGATTAGTAAGCTATCCCTGGAATATTTTATTACAGTTTAAGTTATTCTCTGATGGATTAAATAATAACTAAATTTAGGCCCATTTGAGTGCTAGCCCAATTTGGATCCAAGTTTAATTATTAAACTCATTTATAAAGTCTCATTATTTGGACTTAATTTTTAATTAATTATCCAATTAGAAAATACCTTTTAACCAATTCTACTAATTAGTCAATTAGGATTTTTGGAAACTTTGATACTCTCATTAACTCTTTAATGAGAAAATCCTTGATTCCCATTAAGCTTAAAAATCCATAATATGTGTGACTTTTTTGGGTTTATTTATCAATTGGCAGTAAGGTAAATATAAACTCTTGATAGTCATCTCTCTTACAAACCATGAGTGACACCTAGCAGTATATCATGGCCTCCAATCAATGAATGAAATGGGATCATATGAACTTGTAAAATTGAGCGTTTCAATCATGTCACCTCATTCCCTCCAATATCATATTCCGATCAAGTGTAGACCACGGTGTAGTCAAATCCCTAACTTGATCATATAATTAAGATCATCTTGAACGTGAAACTTTGTTTCTATGAAACTATTCATAAAACACAAATGCTTTGGCCAAAGACTTCCTCCACATTCGTTGATCCCCTGGAACACTCAAGCTCGTAATATCCAAGCCATCAGATTCCTTATTGAATACACATCTGACTCTATACATGATTAACTCATGACCAACAAGCACTACACATTAGATATAAACAATCTAGTGATAATGTATTGAAGAACCACGAGCACCCATGCACAAGGCATGATCGCATCTCAAATCTAAGGATAAAGTGACACTAATGCACATAACAATGATCATTGACTAAATATATTATACCCATGTGATCAATCGTGTGGTGATCATGTTCGATGCTTCATTCTCTAATGAATCACCTAATCACTTGTGACCTTATGATATGAGTCTAATCACCCAACCATGCTAATCAATTGTGACACACAGTAATGCTAATCTTGTGATAATATTGCCCTTGATTATTATCACATCCAATCAAGAATATTCTTAAGAGTGAATCATACCAAAAGAATCATGATACTCATATTTTCAAACTTGAAAATAGAATTTAGTTGCCCTTATATAGTTTTTGCAAATAATGGCAATTTGGTAAATATCAGAAAGTCAAATTAGTGTTGCAAATGCGCAATTTTTGCATTTTGCTCGATTGGCACCATGGCGCAACTCCTGGCAATTTATGCGTTGACAAAAACCCAACCACACCGTGGCATAAGATGAATCACGCCACGGCTCGAGCTAGATCTCGCCGATATACGCTATGGCACCATAGATCTACACCGCGACATAACAAGCATTGTGCCGATTTATGTTGCGGCACAATAAACTCATGCTGCGGCAAAACTATGACTGCGTTGATCCTTGAAGTTCCACTTTTTCTTATTCATGTCTTGGTTCATTCACACTCTAATGATTCTCGATGGTCTGAACATTAGCACACGTACGAATCATCAATTTTGCACCTGAATTCCTTAAAACATACACAAACCTGTGATTCTAGAAGATAACGAAACATGGAAGGAATATCATCATATGTAATGCATTAAACCATAAATTCCCTACAATTTCATCTCCAAATCACTAAATATAAATATGCATTTCCAACACTCATCAATGATCACCAGGTCAAAGGCAAGTAATCATTCATCCCCATTTTTCAGTGACCTCTAATGATAATCCACCTCCTCAAGCATTGGTCGGTCTTCATCTCCTTCATCTCTGTCATCTCCTCGCTATTTTACTACTGCTCGCGCATCTTTTTAACTTCTAGTAACTTTTACTCCATTTTGCGGTATCGATCGGTCTTCTCAGGCGTCTATTGGGCTTCCCCAGCTACCAGCCATTTCTCCCTCAGCATCCTTTAGCATTTTCGTCACCGTTTCATCTTCCAGTCACCATGATTCATTTTGTGCTGCCGCCACCACCATGACAATTAGGCTTCTTCGGCATTGATTCGTCTTCCTCTGTTGCTGGTAGTTTTGTCTGCCATATCTGTTCAGCTTTCTGGCATAGTTCCACCTCATTTTGCCACAAAACACAACAGCTCGCTGATGACAATGTTTCTTTGTCTTCTCGACCACACATGTTCACCTTTTTACCATCGACCAATCATCTTAGCTGGTTGAATTCCATCTACCACTAGCAACTTGTGTTCACCATGACCAATAACTGTTCATTGTCTCTAACTTTTATTATCACCACCATGAGCGGTTGAGCTCCCGGTAACCATTACGGTATAGGAGAGACTAGGATCGGCTACCATGGCTCCTCTTTACGGCAGCTCTCGACTAGTTGGATTAAACCTGAGACAATGGGTTTAAGTATTCTATATTTAGATTTTATTTGTTTTCATTTTAATTAGTTTGTTCACGATACTTTAATATAATTGTGATGCATGACAATTTGAATTGATAATGTCCATTGAGAATGTTTATTGATATTGAACTTGTTGCACAATTGAATGTTGGTTTGAGATTGTTGAATGTTGATTATTGCTTTCAATTGCTTCTATTATGATTGCAATCAATTCGTATTTGCATTTAATATCATTTCTACTTTGGATGCATTTGTTCTATAATTGTTGGTTGGATGACACAAGGTTGACAAATTGTATTTGTTAGCATCATACTAGTGGTGTTTAATGGTTAGCGTTTTCCGGTCAACCAATGATAATCTTTAACCAATCGAACTCTGAGTAAATCAGTAAGGAGACACGATAGATTATACCTAGATTGATAGGAGATGTTTTTGGTGATTTGCCTAGCCTTGTAGATATAGGAAATCTGAGAGCAAGGAGAGGAATTGTAGGTGTTAATCTTGGGTCAAGCCGAATACAAAGAGCAACATCTTTAATATTGTGTTTTACTTAGCTATTAATTACTTGCAATTAATTAGTGTTCTTAGTTTTTAGTTAATCAATTTGCCAATTTCGTTATCATTAATTGAATATATATTTGGTTGATAGTAATTGCTCTCTTTGTATTCAACCCTTATTACCGCTAACTATAGTAATTAGGATTAATTTTATGGCCGTGACGATCGACTCTACACCTGGGCTGTTGGGCAATAGGTTTCAGATGTTGTGCAGGGTTTTGTTTACGAAAGGATTTTAGAATATGATAATGCTATCTACCAAAGTAGTGACAAGTTGTAGAAGTTTTGTTTAAGGGAAGATGTTAGGATACTGGAATGTTGACTGGGTTGACTTGTCATAGCTAACTGTTAAGTATTTTATCTTAAAAGTTCTACTTTACTCCTTTTGTATATAAGTGTGTAAAGCAAAACTTCTACAACTTGTCACTACTGTGGTAGTCAGCATTATCATATCCTAACATCCTTCCGTAAACAAAACTTTGCACAACACTCCACCTTAATTCAAGCATAATGAACCAGCAAGACATCACCACTTGCAGATAAATTCTTAGCATAACCTTTCATTTTGAGAATAATCATGCATACTCATATTATCATTTTTCGTATTTTGTAAAAGACTCTCAACATGGAGTGTTTTAGCTCTGGACCGAGTGAGAAATTCCTTTTCCAATGTAAGCCAAATATCAGCAGCAAATTGACATTTGGAAATCACATGAAACATAGACTTTCATATTGAAGACAATAACCAGCTCACTAGCAACTTATCAGTTTTCTTCCAAAGTGTATATTCAAAATTAGGTTTTTTGGTTACCTTTGAGCTTGAGCTATTCAATTTAGTTCTAACAAATGGAGCAGGACACAGTATAAGTCCAGTGAGATGTTCTTCAAGATCATGAGCTCCGACAGCAAAGAGAATTTATGACTTCCAAAATCGATGGTTGTCTCTCGTTAGTTTAGGTGAGATTATAGGAAGTGTCAATGAAGCTAGTGAAGAAGAAGTGACAAAATTAGTTGAATCAGAGGTATGTTTGGAACTTGAATTCTTGTTCGATTTATCAAAAGAGGAAAAAATTGTAATAACTCTTTCTAGATAGTATATTTAGAGAAATATATAATAGGAAACCCCTAGATATGATATAGGAAACATATATGTATATAAGTATAAGATAGTGGGCCCAGAAAATAACTTTACTTAATAAATAAATTCTCTACATCAAGTAGAAAAATCATATACATAAACTCAAAATACAGTTGGACAGTGGTGCCATTCTCTTTCGCTTCTCGACGTTCCCTTTGACCGCTTCTCACCTTCTACCTATAAAAACAGTGAAATCAATGGAGTAAACAGTAATTGCTCAGTAAGTAAATCCGCTATACCATTCTTCTTCCTCCGTTACTCGTATCCTTAATTTCTTTCCTTAGATCAACTTCTCTATTCTGCTCTGTTCTTTCTAAAATTCTTGCTTCTCACGTACTAACATGTAAGCTCAGACAGGGAAACTAATTATGAATAATAGAAATGGCATAATGCAAATACACAAATGCATAAGAGATGCATTTTCTTTTCTGTTTTCTTATTATGTTTTCTCTCTCTCTCTCTCTCTCTTTCTGTGTTTCTTTCTTTCTTTTTGTTTCTCTTCTTTCTTTCTTTCTTTCTTTCTTTTCTTTCTATTCTTTCTTTTCTTTCTATTCTTTTCTTTCTTTCTTCTGTTCTATTCTTTCTTTCTTTTCCTTTCTTGTTTTCTATTCTTTCTTTCTTTCTTTTCTTTCTTCTTTTCTATTCTTTCTTTCTTTTCTTTCTTGTTTTCTATTCTTTCTTCCTTTCTATTCTTTCTTTCTATTCTTTTCTTTCTTTTCTTATTTGCCGATCAAACTCGGTTGAGGCATGGATTCGAAACCTTGGCTGTGTGAATGAGTACTGTCCTTATCTACATGCACTTCTTACAGACTGTACAAATTCTTCTTTTAATTCTTAGGCCGCTCACTAAAGGCGGCATGCATGTAGGTATGTTCTTCTGGGTACAATCCTCATCCACATACACTCTTACGGGCTGTACAAATTCTTCTTTCTTTCTTAGGCCGCTCATTGAAGGCGGCGTGCATGTGGGGAATATTCTTCTTCTGGTCACTCAGGGGTTCCCTATCGCAACAACATTATTTTCTCTTATCTTTCTTTTAGAAATTAGTATTCAATTTCTTTTTCTTTTCTTTAGTAATTTTCTTTCTTTCTCTTTGTTCTTTAGTGTGCTTATATGCATGTATGCATGTGGATGGGCTTTTTTTCTTGTTATTCTTCTAAATTCAAATGTTTAAATGCAAGAATGCAATATGGCTAGGGCTGTGCAAAATCGGGTACCCGCTCTGATTTTGGCCAAAAACCGGGTACCCGAAAATTCGGGTACCTCCAAAAATATACCTGCTAACCGAACCGGTTTTAGACTACCCGGTTTTGCGGTTACCCGAAAATTTGGGTCACAAACCGGGTATCCGATTTTGGTACCCGAATTTTTTAAATTGTTTGGTTACAAAATTTTTAAAAAGATTTCAAATATTAATTAACCAAAAAGAAAAAGGTTTTAACATGTAAGAATAGATTGAAATTTTAACAATTTAATTAAGCTCCAAAAGAGATAATGAGAGAAGCTCAAAAAGCTGTAAAATAATTTATTTAAAATCCTACAAGCCTTTTTAAAATACAACCTAATAATTCAATGGTGTTTATGAATTTAAATAAACTTTTCTTACTAATAAATAAACTCTTAGATAAGTTGTTTCATTGTCAACAACTCAGCTGGATAATTTCGGCTTCAAATATGTAATTAATTTATGAGAAAATACATATTTACATGAGGTTTATCAGTTTATGAATTATGATTGATATCAAAATCTGTGACTTGCCCCACAACTTAGCAAAATATTATGTACATGTACCTAGCAAAGACAATTTGGACATACATATCTAAAATCTAAATGATTTTATTTCCTTTTTCTGGAAAACAAGTCAAAACGTCATACACAACTACAAACTGCATTTCTCAGTTTAACAACTCTGCATTTTCAATTGCAACTTCAGCTAATCAACTCTGCATTAGCACCAACTCAACAACTAAACATAATAATCAAACAATAGTAGGCTTCACAACTTAATAGACTGCCATTAATATACAAATTGCGTTCTTCTGCGTATTAGGAAATTTGGGTTTTATGTTTTTTTAAACTGTGTCTTGCAGGACTTAAGTACTGGAGTGGAAGAAAGTGAAGAGATGAACTGACGAAGAGTGGAAGAGAGTGAAGAGACGAAGAGTGGAAGAGAGTGAAGAGACGAACTAACGAAGAGTGGAAGATTGAGAATTTGAGACAGTCAGACTAGAAGTTTTACGCAGTGGAGACTGGAGAGTGACGGCTTTTAGGGCATTTGAAATTTTCAGAATTTAGATTTGGGGATTTTTTTTGGGTTTTAGACTTTAGTCTGTCTGACGTCTTTTTTTTTTTTTTAAAAAAATAAAAACCGGGTACCGGATACCCGGTTTTCTAAAATTAAATAACCGATACCCGAACCGAAAATTCGGGTATCTTATAAAAACTACCCGAAACCGACCCGAATTTTCGGTTCGGTTCGGTTATCGGTTTTTTTTGCACAGCCCTAAATATGGCATGTAAACATGTCATTCTCTACTTTTTCTACCATCTACAAGTTCATATCAAGATAACATGCTATCATAGTCATGCATACACTTCTCTTCGAAATTTCTTCAAACAACTTGTAGGCATAATAAAACACTAAATTGATTACACTTCCATAACAATCTCTAACCACCAAAAGTTGGAGCAAAGCTCCCTAAAATTAGCTTCAAACATGGCCAGGAAATCACACTTCATAATTCTACTTAAATTCTTTCTTAACTCATCCAAACTTCCATCAATCACCATATACACAAACACTACTTCTTATGGTTGGATTCTAACCATCACTCAACACCAATTCCATCAACAATTCTCAACAATCAAGCACATAAATACATATAAGAATTTTCTTTACACAATAATGGCTCAATTCATGGCTAGGGTTGGATTTACTTACCTTGAACTTGAGTAGTTCCACACTAGAAACTCTCTCTTTGGTAGACTTCCTCTTTCTCTTAAACCCTAAGCATATAAACTATAAGAATTCAACACTTTAGAAATTTAATCTCACATCTTGGAGTAAAAATCTTACCTTTGGATGCTTAGGATTAAAAATCTACCAAAATCCAGCCAAAATCCTATAAATTTCCTTGGAAATTTGGTGAAGAAAATTGAGAGAATTGGGGATGAAAGTGGCGTGTGAGGGAGTAGAGAATGGTAGGGTTTCAATTCTTGAACCCTTAATATCACATGATATTACTTATACTTTCCCATTTTGCCCTTGTACTTTCTATGAAATTTCATCTTTGCCCTTTGGTCAATTACAATAATACCCTTATTTCCATTGCATTCTCCATGAAATTCTACTACTTTTCACTCTCCACATTTTCAACTAATTATGGGTGAAATGATTATTTTGCCCTTGAGCAAGGTTTCCAGAATTTTCTCAAAAATTCCAACAAATTCTTTGCCCCGGCGAAAATTTTTCTTCGCCTCGACGAGACATTCCAGAGATACATTGCTGCGGTGAACTTATTTCCTTGCTGCTGCAAAGTCTGTAATTCTAAAAGCACGATTTGGGTAGTGTGTACAATGCTGCGGCGGCAAAACTCCTTTATCGCGGCGAAGTCTGCAACTTCTAATTTTTTCAATCTTTCACCTTGCAACAAATAAAACTAAAGGCATTAGAACATAAATAACATACCTCAATGTGGGTGTTATGGAAATTGAAGAGGAATCGGCTATTTTCGACGTTTGTCAGAGACTTTGATACCAAGTGAGTAAGTGAAGAATAGAGATAGTGAAAGAAGAAGAAAGAAAGAATATTCAAGAAGAAGACTTGAAATTTTTATTAATGATAAAAAAAAAAAATGTAGTTTACACACTTATATACAAAAGGAGTAAAGTAGAACTTTTAAGATAAACTACTTAACAGTTAGCTAAGTAGCTTGACAAGTCAACCTCGTCAACATTCCAATATCCTAACAAGAGACAAGCTAAATATTACATCCTTTTTGCCTAATCTTAATGAAAATGCATAGGCAGTTGCACCTGGAGTAGAACAGTTATAGTAGAAAACAGTATTACTTTGTAACCGCAAAGCTGATGCAGTGGAGTAGAGTAGTTGCAGTAGAAGTAGTAGCTGTAGTAGTTGGAGGTGTTTGCAATAATTAAAGTTTGACACCGAAGACCTGAAATTGGCTGAAGTAGTCGGAAATGCTGAAATCTGTAGAAATAGTAGTTGAAGTAGTTGGAAGTGTGTGCAGTGAAATTGTAGAGCTTATCTAAATATTAAAACTGACGAGCTAATGAAGAAATTGAAGCTGAAGAGCAGGGAATTGCAAAATGTGAGATTGTAGTTAAATGATCCTAGTAGGAAAGTGAAAGTAGAATAGGAGAAAGGAGAACTGGGTTTTAGTTTGAGGGAAAATGTTAAGTAAGGAAAATGTAAAAGAGGCTTACTGTTTTTCCAGAATACACAGGCAGTCAAGTTTGAGGGGGAATGTTGAGCAGAATGCACTAGAAACAATTATATGAAAATGTGGAATTTAAGTGAAATCAGCAAGGGACGTCTGATCCTGAGGGAAGGACGCCCCGTCCTCATGACCGTCCCTTGTACTATCCAATTTTGGAGCATATTGAAGAACCAAGGCAAGGACACTCACCCTTATGAAGAGGGACGCCTGTCCCTATATCTTCAAGCCGTCTCCCATTCCTGTGCCATTTCTACCTTGTGGAAAATCAGTGCACATTTTGGTGAAGGACCAAAGTGTTAAGCTTTAGAAGTTATTTTGACTTTCTTGTAATTGTGTAAAGGATCAACGTGTTGAGTTTTAGAAGTTGTTGGAATTTCTTGTAAGAATGTTAAAACGATGTGTTTTACGCAACACCTATTTGTAATCCCGCTTAGACTTGTATTCGATGATTCTGGTAATACAATTTATAAGGATTCTTGATCCTTTCTCAGAATTCTCTCAATTTTCTCGATTCTTCGAAATTCTTCACCCTTCGGCGTCAGAGTTCTCGCCTATGAATGCACACCTTAATTTATAAATATCTTCTAATTTGGTTTAGCTTTTCATTTGGTAAAACAAAATAGATTAAATTTATTTGAAAAAGTCAATTTTTTCTGCGGAATTAATTAATTTCTTCTGAACCAAGATAAGTTAGGAAACATATTGTTTTACCTATACATTGAACGGATCAAAATAGGTATTTTGAAGGGTCCAATTCAATTCGTCCGCTGATAACCATTCCTAGAATAAAATGTGAAAATCTAACCAATCTACAGCAAGCCTCTCTTTATTTGTTTATTACTAGGTCAATTTACCAATTACATTTGTTTACTTGAGTCTTAAAATTATAGAGGTGGACTTCAAATGGTACTAAAGCAATTAATTTAAGTTGAAATAATCAGGGTAAGTAAAATAAGACTGCCACTGATCATACATAATAATTTTTAATTTTCGCTTGTAGTGATAGCCAAAAAGAAAAAAATGTCATTCACAAATTAATATAATGTACGTACTTCAATACTCAATCACATAGATCTGTATAGGCTTAACAAATCACTGAGAAATTGAGCTAACCATGAAGGTCTTCAGCTTACAAGTCTTTTGTATTATACTTCATGCTGTAATCCTTCATTGTCATGCTCAGGCTCGTTACACATTTGTGGTAAGCTTATATCAGTGCAACCTCTAAATTGAGCCATTTTTAAAAGCTAGTCTTCTTTTACAATACTCTTTTCTGCATCTTATTTATAAGGAACTATATTAATAACTACTTGATAATTGCTGTAGGTGGAGGAAACTCCATACACAAGACTTTGCAACGATAATACCATCTTGACGGTGAACGGACAGTTTCCAGGACCAACGCTATACGTAAACAAAGGAGACACAATCATTGTAGATGTTATCAACAACGCCAACTATAACATCACACTTCACTGGTAAATTTGATCCCTTTTGTCTTTATGTTACATCCAAACCAATATATTACAAGAAAAATAAGCTTTCCCGATGAGTTTTTTACCGACACAGATGTGGGCGTCAGTTTAAACCACCTCTCCCGACACAGCATTGCGTCGGAAGAGGTGTTTTGTTTTTCTCAGCATAAAGTGTGATAGGGATAAACTTTTTAGCCTGCTACGACGTAAGTGTAATTGACCGATCTCTTGCAATCAATGTAAAAATGTTTTGATAACTTTGCAGGCATGGAGTGAGCCAGCCTCGGAATCCATGGTCTGATGGTCCTGAATACATCACACAATGCCCTATCCAACCAGGAGCAAACTTTACTCAGACCATAATATTTTCAGTTGAAGAAGGGACTCTTTGGTGGCATGCCCATAGCGATTGGGCAAGAGCAACGGTTCATGGTGTTGTAGTAATATATCCCGAGAATGGAAACAGCTATCCGTTTCCAAAACCTGACGTTGAAGTTCCTATTATATTAGGTCGAGCCACATGATATTGGCAGATTCTCTTCTGATACAAACTTTTTGAAACAATGACTATTCCAATTAACTGTTTATGGTTCCTTAATTAATTACAGGTGAGTGGTGGAAGAGCAATATTTATGATGTGTATGATGAATCTCTGCGGACCGGAGGGGATCCAAATATTTCGGATGCGTACATGATCAATGGTCAACCTGGCGATCTGTATCCGTGCTCAAGTCCAGGTCAGATTTGATATTATCAATATTTGTCTGATTACACTATATTTTATAATTTTAAAAAACTTTAGATTATTTTTAACGTAATAGCAACTGAGCAGATGGCACTTGCCCAGAAGGCTTATTCAGCATATATCTAGTTATATACTCCATATCGAAATTGGGTCAAATATGGAGGCTAACAAACATTCATCGGAAATGTATATTGGAACTGAACTTGATGTCTGATATATGACTGTTAGTTGGTCGTCAAAGCTTGTAAAACTTGCCAGTGTTATATAGCAGTCTAACTATTTAGATATAATTAATTAGTTAATTTAAAAAAAATTATTAGTGATATATATTTTATTAACGGAATATAATATAGTTTGTTATTTAAGAGTATACGTTAATTATACACGTATAAGAAAATGTTAGTTTTGAATATATGGGAGAGATTTAATGATTTCTTGCACAAAATTCACAGTAAATTTTATTGAAGATTTGAGTATTTATAAAATGAGCGGAAAGATTTATATGAATTTTATAACTATTGTTAATATAATAAAGGAATCAGATAGCAATAAAAAATAAACGCATTTTACTAGGCTCGTTTCAGGAGATGCTAATTTATATTTACTAATAGAGATGTGTAATCAACAAGCTTTCATTTAGTTTACTATTTGCAGGAACATTTATGCTAAATGTTGACTCTGGCTTGACTTATCTTCTCCGGATAATCAACGCTGTCGTGCAAGACATTCACTTCTTCGCTGTTGCAAATCATTCTCTCACTGTGGTAGGATCAGATGCGAGCTACACGAAGCCATTCACGAGCGATTACATTACAATTTCCCCTGGTCAAACCATTGATGTCTTGTTATACGCTAATCAAAAGCCTGATTATTACTACATGGCAGCTAAAACTTACGCCAGCGTATTTAATGTTTCTTTCGATAACACAACCACCACAGCTATTATTCAATACAATGGAAACTACACTCCGTCATCAACACCATCATTCCCTAATCTTCCCTATTATAACGACACAAATGCGTCAGTGAATTTCACAGGAAGACTTCGAAGCTTAGCCGATGTAAATCACCCTGTTGATGTCCCAACCAATATTACTCACGAATGCTTTTACACACTTTCAGTGAATGCATTTCCGTGTCCAAACAGTTCATGTGCTGGAATAAACGGGACAAGACTTTCTTCTAGTGTAAACAATATAAGCTTCGTGTACCCATCCATCGATATACTAGAAGCTTATTTTAACAGCATCAATGGAGTCTTTGGAACTCAGTTTCCAGATTTTCCACCATTGGTGTTCAATTACACAGCTCAAAATTTGCCATTGGAATTTGAGATACCACGACGAGCCACTGAGGTGAGAGTCCTAGATTATAACTCTACAATTGAGCTTGTTTTTCAAGGAACAAATCTTCTTGCGGGGGCAGATCACCCCATGCATTTACATGGATTCAGTTTCTATGTCGTTGGATGGGGACTCGGAAATTTCGACAAAGATAAAGATCCCTTTGAATTATAATCTCGTTGATCCTCCTCTTCAAAACACCATTGCTGTCCCGATAAACGGATGGACCACATCGATTCAAGGCGAATAATCCCGGTACAGTTGTTCACTTCTTTGTACAATTGTTATATCTTAACGTATGTTTTTAGAGCACGTTTATAAGGTTTTTTTTGTTTTTGAATTTAAAAACAGGTATGGTTCATGCACTGCCATTTAGAAAGACATCAGTGGGGGATGGATACCGTGTTTATAGTGAGAACGGCAACGCTACAAATGAACGTCTGTTACCTCTCCCAAGAATGCCACCATGTTGATTGTTGAAGCTATTTTATCTTAGGTAATTTTAAAGAAATTGAGCATCAATCTTGATCCCATCTTTCTTCGCATTGAATTTCAATAAATGACAATATTGAATTCTCACAAATTTTGTGTGAGCATTTGAAATTGTAAAGAGTTGTGCCTTAATATTTTCACAGACCCTGATATATATTCTACTTAGCATTGATCAATGGAAATTCGAGAATATTTTCTATCTCAAAAAAAAAAAAAAAATGTGTGATTGTTGCACTATCGCCTGGACATAATCCGACACCAAAATTTTCACCATTGTCACGATGTCAACAATTGTAAGTGTTTTTTCATCTTATGAGCTGTTTTTGGTCGTGCAAAATCTTTGCCTTACCGCAGTGTGTTCACTCTCTCTAAAAGTGACACCTTCACTAGTGTGGCCCTTTAGAATCTGTGTAGTCCAATGCATCTACATATATTTTTCTCATAAACAACATCGCACCTACTTTGCTTTTTGGACAATATTATTTTTTGTGATTTCTGTTATGTGCTTTTCTAGTTGTCCACTTTCAGTTGGTGAGAAAAGTGTTTTGTTTGTTTGTGGTCCAAGTTTCTTTTACAAAAAAAAAACACAAAAGTTGATATTCAACTTTTTTGCCCCCAACCCTGACGTATTGAACTCTATATATCATACTTTTTTAGCATCTTCTTTAAGATTATTACCATGTTTTCCTTCTAATAATTCTTGAGGTCTTCATTTTGGTTAAGGTTTCTTTTATGCTTTTGTAGGCTTAAAATTACCCTTTCCTAGGCCTTGTGTGATGACTTGGAACTTGATTCTAGTTAATGATGCTTGAGTGTAACTGTGTCTTGAAGATTGTCTTCATTGTTGAAACTTGAGAGGAGCTCAATTTCAACATGGTGATGTTGTGCACGTGAAGCTTGCTTGAGGACTTAAAGTTAACCAAAGAAGATAGAGTTGATGTTTGAAACAAGGGTGTTTTGCAACTTTCGTATCTTGTCTTGTATTTGAACTCACAAGTATTTCATAGTGAATTGCTTCCTCTAGACTTGGTCCATAGAGTAGACATGGAGCGAACATGTAAAAATGAGTGTGTTCTTTACTTGCTTTGATGTATGATTTGCTTATGTCTCTCACAACTCATTTGCACTAAATATGAACAAGCAACCCACTTTGCATAAGTTTTAATCACTTGGTAACTTCCTTAAAACTTACAGCAACTACAAACCCAAAGCATCAGGTCAAATGATATTCAAGAAAGTTTCAAATTGGCTAGATACACCAATTAGTAATCCAAGATTCCACTTTTATCAAACCAGAAAGAGATTTACAAGATTTAAAAAGAAATTTCAAATGCCAAGAATAGAAAACCCTATGTCCAAAGGCACAATAGTGGTGAAAGGTTATAATCCTGCCCATGCCTGAGGCCATCATGACAGCCTTGCAAGGCTATAGTTGTGGGCTCGATAGAAGGTGATGGTTGAGGCTGTTGGGGCAGGAAGGAAGGTAGTTACTGATGCTACTCATTGGTGGGAGGTCAGGTGGTTGAGGAGCCAAGAAGGGGCTTTTGGGATGGTGGGCAATTAAGGTAGCACAAGGTGATGGTAAGAATGTTTGGGTTTATTTTTAGGATAAATACTTTCATGGGACAATCTTTCGAGGGTATCACCACATCAGCAAAGTGAGACGAGTGTGTTTGTTTCTTTATTTTGGCTAGAATTTTTGAAATCTGACTCAAAATACATATTTGTTTCGCTATTTTGAAAATCATATTCTATATTATTTAACTATTTTAAACCATATAGGTTCATTAATTTCACTAAACACCCCCAACAAAAAAAGTTTAAAAATTGATAAAAACACCCCCACCCACCCACATCTGTCAGATTCCGACCACCACTGCTAGAAGGTGGCCAGAATCCGGCGTAATGGCGCACTACCGACTGGATATGGTCGGTAGTGCACCAATCTAGCCTTTTTAAGGCCAAAGATCTAGTTATTGACGGTTAGATCTTTGGTCATAGCTGGTTGTGCATGATAGTCATATCTTTGACCATTGTTGACGACCAAATGTGGCCAGATCTAGCCGTAGATCTGACAATTTCTAACCAAATCCATGGTGGATTTGACCAAAAAAGGTCATATCGGTGCACGACCAGCTAGATCTAGCCGGCTATGCACCATTATGGCGATTTCCAACCACCCTTCGACAGTGGTGGCCGATTGTCAGCTTTTAATGGGTGGTAGGGGTGTTTTTGTTAATTTTTAATGTTTTATTGTAGGGTGTTTTGCTAAATTAACAAACCTAGGGGGTGTTTTTATTAATTTTTAAATCCAACCTCGTGAAAACCACCCAACTCAACTTTTTCAAAAATCTTAACCAAAATAATGATAGGGGGTTTCATATAAGTTTTTCTTTTAGGTTTAGGTAGAGTTCACTTACATTTTTATTTATTATTAATTATAAAAATATAATCTATTTACTTATTTACCTCGAGCCGTTAAGTCTAACTCTCAAGTGCTTATGCTCAAATAATGGTAGGGGGTTCAAAGTTATTTCTGAAACAAAAAGGGTTTTTATTGTAATAACGGTATACCTTTGGAGGTTTAGTAATATTCCTTTGTTTTTATTTTCCTATTGGTTATTAAAAAATATGATGGAATCTTGTGCCTTGATTTCCAACCATTTATATGTAAAATTAACTGTTGATTTATAAAAATCAACAATTCCCATCTAATATTAAAAACTTATCAACT
>NW_022195701.1:0-1204 GCF_008641045.1 Pistacia vera
AAAAAAAAAATATAGAACATTAAGAATGAACATTGAGTTGTTGCTTGATTTGTATATGCCTCTACAAAGTAATAAATGATTTTAACAAATTTTTTAAATAAAATTTTACATTTATTGAATCATTTTGGTTGATTATGTGAATTCTTTTGACAATATTTCTCTTTATTAAGAATTAGATATTTAGATCTTTAAAAAAGTCTTATAATGCTATAAATTCTCATCAAACCACTTTTTTTCTTTTCCAAAAATCAAAAGCTTATTCCTTTTTATGATTCTTGTACTACATTTTTTTAAGAACTAGAAAAATAAAGGAAAAATAACTTTGACAATTTCTTGAAAATTTATTTATTAATTGTTGATAAGAATAAATCCAATATTACATTTTAACAATATTACCTATAAACAAAAAGTAAGAAAAGAATAATTTTATGTCTTTTCTTTAAATTTGCAAGTGATGACTCATTACTTTTTCTTTTTAAGTTTAATATTAGAAATTAAGAAATAAGTTTTATGTTTTTCAAAGAGTTAAAAAAAAAATAGACTTTTTGAAGTATGATATAAGAACAAAAATTCTTCTGAAATTATGCAATAACACTAATTAATATGCTATTAATGAACTGTTAGTAAATCATTAAAATTTATATTGTTATGAAATAGCAAATATTACCAAATTATCCTATTATTATTTTTTTTTAATTTTCAAAACCTCAAGAAGATTAATGTCATTATACATTATGAAAAAATCATTTTAAATGTTTCCTACAACAAAATTGTGAAAAAATAGAATGACGCAAGTGAGATTATAAGAAAATATAAGGACAAATATGCAAAGTTATGTTTAGATAAGAATAATTAATTAAGACAATTGATAAAGTAATACTAAAATTAGTGGCATTTGGTTATCTGGTTCGGTTGGGACACTAAAAATGGGAGTCACATCATCCAATAATTCTCTTCTTCCTCCAACTGTTTGGTCTGCTAGTCATTTTAGGAGCCAAATCAGGAAACTAAGAAAATTGTTTTGTTGAATCACAACCAAACAAACCAAAAAAACATTTCCCAGAAACCGAAAAGAGAAAAAAAGAGCCAGTGATTGGTATCAAACTCTCCTTTTGGCTTTTGCTTTCTCTATCAATCGATCAGCTTTTCATTTATTTTTCTTTTTCTTTTTTATTTGTTTGAATATTGAAAAATACCCATTTCT
>NW_022195702.1:0-9035 GCF_008641045.1 Pistacia vera
GCCACTAATAAAATAGTCGCGAAAACCGTTTGGATTCTACATTCAGCGTCTAAAAGTATTACAATTAACTACTAAATTTTGGTCACCAAAAGATACATTTGTCGATTAATAAAATAGCTGCGAAAACCTTCTACGAAATTACCCTTACACCTTTGGCGTCTAATTTTTGTGGGATTCGCAACAAATTATTAGACACTAAAAGGTACATTTTGCAACTAATTGATTAGTCGCTATACAATTTTACCAAATTACCCTTGAACTTTTAGCGTCTAAGTTGGGGGACTATTTTGACCAGCATTTAGCGACTATTTTGCTAGTCGCAAAAAAAAAAAACTTTTCGTATCTAAACAAAAATTTAGACGCGCAAACAATCTACGACAGCGATACTGCAACTAAGGGGCGACTACCAAATTTAGACGGGAAAAATGGCTTAGCGTCTAAATGTGACTTTCTGCGTCTAATTTTGCTAGACGTCGAAAGACATTTTTCTTGTAGTGCTTGTTTCATGACTTTTAAGGTTGGCACTAAGATTTTTCCTATCTCCACACCCTTCATTTGCTAATTGAATTAATTGTACTTGATTTTAAACTAAATAATTTACAACAAAAACAAAATACTTTATCTAATTCTTTTGAGTACACTAGCCATTTTCTATCATGTTTTTTCTCCATTTGGTAATTTTCAAATGTAATGAATTGTAGAAAAGCGTCTAGAATTTTCATCTCTAAGAAAATTTAAAACTTATCTAATTGGACATTTCTCAACTAATAAATCATGTAAGCTTGTGTCTAAATTATTCCACTGCATGTGTCAGATCATTTTTATTTTTAATAGTTGTTTCATCTTTATCATTAATATTTTCATTCATGTCGATTGGAATATCTTCTAAATTTTCATGATATTCTTCACTAGTATTTGATGAATTTGAATTGCTATCTTTAAAAATTTCTTCACAATTTTCAATTTATTTTTCATTTAAGTCTTCATTTGGTTTTCTAGCATTTAGTGTTTGGTATTTATAACAAATCTATAAAGTGCACCTTTTGGGATTGAATTAGTTCTTCTATCCTTTTTTTTTTCCTTACGTTTTTCAAATCTAGATTCATACTTTCTAGTAGACATTTTTATTCAAAGAATAAATAATTTAGAGCCATTAATATTATTTTACTAAAATAAAAATAATTGTAAAAACTGCAAGGAACTTTAGCACTTGATTTATGCTCTTTTGATTTTGCTTTCTACTGATACTCTAAAATTTTATATTATTACCCCGCATATAAATAATAATGTAAATCACACATTCGCTTGACCAAATATCACTTGCCAAACCCAAAAATAAAAAAATAAAAATTCAAAGCTTGCACAAACAAGCGACAACTTAGCATAAACAAAAAGGAAAAAAATTACATATATAGAGATGAGAAAGTTGAGAGACAAGAGATGAGAAAGTTAAGAGTAAAATAAGATGAGAAAGCTAGGAGTAAGAATTAAAAAAATTTAACTTTTGAGTAAAACGAGAGGGATGGTGATATAAGAGATTATCATTTGGGAGAGAGAGGAGATTGTGATTTGACATTTGAGAGATTGTAGCCGGCAATGTGTTTCAACAGAAAAATAGAGTTGGCAATTTGTATGTGTTTCAACGGAAAGATTTGAGAGAGATAGACAGAAGGTTATATTTGATGGAAAATTATATAATAATGGTATTTTTGTAAATATATGTAAAAAATTTATAACAAATTTGAGTCTTTTTGGCTTTTTTTGGTCCCCTTGGGTTGGCCTAATAAGAAATTATACAATAATGATATTTTTTAAAATATTTTCAAAGAACTTATAACAAATTTAAACCCCTTTTGGGCCCTATTTTTCGGAGGATCCTAGGCAATTGCCTCACCCGCTTAGTGTTAAGTCGGCCCTGGGTTCAAGTTACAACCAAAGTAACGTAGAGATTATCCTAGGAAACATTTAACCAAAAAAAAAAAAAAAAAAAAAAAAAAACTTCTGTTTTGATATATCCTTCATTTGAATTCTAAATAATCTTAAGATTAATCAATTCTTTTTAATGTTTGATTAGTACTTATTCTTCTATTTTCTATTAATTTTTTTTATTAAGAGTTAATTACAAAATTTATTTAATTTTATTCAAATCAAAGAGATCATGACCAAATATGAACGGCAAAACTCTAACCCATTTATATCGTTTCCAATATTTTTAAAGGCCGTAAAGCCCAAACATGTCCAGTCAAACTGGGCTTCTAAATGAAGTATAAATTAATTAGCTCCACCTTATGACTATTATTATTTGAGCTCTATTGAATTTCTTCAAAGGTGATTCCAAGTTCCAACAATACCTCTTTTTCTGTTTTTCATAATCTTTTTACTTGTCATATAAAACTCTGTTTCCAATTTCAATCAATCATTGACCAACTATATACTTATATGTCTGTATACTTAAATTGATGGTCATTATTTTTGGTTCTTGAATCGATTTTTCTCCTCGATGATTAAATGAAATATATATAATTCCTTGGTCTTTACGTGTATAAATGTGTGGCAATGGAAGTCTTTGATTTTATTTCAGTTAATGGTATGTGTTTATGTCAATATTAAAGGTATCACGTTTTATCTCTTAATTCAATGAATGTGGCCCTCCTGATCCTTTTGTTTGGATCTCATATCAGGATCTCACATTTATCAAGTATGATATTTAAGACTAAGGTCTTTCCTTCTTATCAGACCGGTCTTTTGAGTTAGACTATCTATTTGGTTTAAGTTGTAACATTTGTGCTCTCGTTGAGAATTTAACTGCATAAAGGGTTACCTATAGATTAGATTAAGGTGTGGTACTCTCTCCTTGGGAAGGGGTATTGTATCGAATAACTGATCGATGAGTGAAGTCATTCAAAGAGGGAAAGGGCTACCGTTAGGTCAGTGTCGATAGAGTGAAAGCCAATGTTAACATTGGGCTCTTAGAGAGGGAGGAGGGGGGTTGTAGAATGTTAGAATCCCACATTGAGATTTCATACCCACTAAGTGTGATACTTAAGCCTAGAGACTCTCCCTCCTATATAGTCTTTTACGTTGGACGCTCCCTTGGACTTGAGTTCTAATGCCTTCCCTCCCATGCTCCGAATAAACCAAAAAGATTTTTATGTTTATAACCATTACTTCTTGTTTTGTTTGCATAATTATTTATGTTTTTTGTTTATTTATTTCTTTTCATTCTTAAAAGCACTAAAATATGCTCTTAATTTGAATATCTCTTTTAACTTTTCACTTGTAAAATGTCAAATTAATTCACTTTTATTTTATTTTATTTTGTCTGTTTATCATCGTCTCTTTAATATCACTAACTCTATCCAATTTGTATAATTTATATCTTAATTTTGACTTGACTTTTCAACATTAAAATAAATAAACGAAGTTCAGCTTTGAATGTTTTGAACTTTTTAAAAATTAAATCTATGTTATTTTTAATTATTATTTTTAACTTTAGAAAGAAAAACTACTTAAAATTACGCTCCTTTTTCATATGTTTGCAAGGTAATGTAATTTAATTTTTGGTTTAATCTTTCGTTCATAGAAAAATCTTGGTTCTCCGTAAATCTGGATATTTTAATAGTCTATGTGGAAGCCACCTGGCTAGGGACCTCCACTTGCTCCTGTCTTGTTAATCCTCATTTTCTTTTTTGTTTGTTTCGGTTAAGGACAAACACGAAATACATATAAAAAACTAAAAAAGAATGATTAACCAAACGGGTAAACAACTTTTTCCACCAAAGGTTTGCCTTAATGATACTTTCCCACCTAAAAAGTTTTAAAATATTATTTTTCACCCATTATTTATATTCTCTTAATACTCAAAATATACTTTACTTTCTCAGTCAATATTCGTCAATTTACCAGAAGTCAAGGTAAAAGAGTTTTTGTAAAGTAAAGACCAGTGGATCAAATTGGGATGACTGATTGAATATTCGCCATCAAAATCAATTGAAAATCAGCTAAGAACAGAAGACCCTAGCTTTGAGGTGGTTGGCACTCGGTGAAAAATCAAGTACCGAAGTGATAGGGGTTTTGTAGAAAGGAGATCAGAGGTTCAAATGGTGGTGACAGAGAAAATTTTCGCCGTCAGATTTGGCTTTAAGTAATAACGAGATATTAACTTTGAAAGGGAAAGTGGTTTGAAACTTTTTTGGTGGAAAAGTGTCGTTAAGGCAAACCTTGGGTGGGAAATACCTCGATACTCTAACCAAATTAAGGAAAGAAGTAACATAGTTAATTCAATCCACCAAATGAAAAAACATGGGCAAAGAATTTTAATTAGAACTTTAAGACTTAATTTTCATATAATCTAGGAGTAATTGTTGAACAAGCAATTAGGGTATATATTCTTACAAATATAAATATCTTTTATCGTAATTTTTTTTTTTTATGACCGGGAGTGTCTAAACTAGCTTAAGCATACCTCGGCTAATCCCCTAGGATCCTAGAACTACCGACTAGGTAAAAGCTCTAATGACCACCTTTATTAGCAATCGAAGAAAGATTCGAATTCAAGATCTATTGAGTAATACACTCAAGAGTTCCTATCAAACCAATTGACCACCTTATGATTGGTTTTTATGGTAAATTTTAGTATAAACTAATACACTCTTAGATGTAACATTCCCAAAGAAAATGTTACACCCACAACCTCTTTTCACAAACTTCCTCTTATAACTTCGATGTGACAATTTGCAATTGGTCAGCTTGTAATGGGTCTCACCTGATAAATTACAACTGACCAATTGCAAACTACCACGTCGAGATTGTGAGAGAAAGTTTGTGAGAAGAGATTGTGGATGTAGTATTACTTCATTCCCTATATAAAACATCAAAGTATGTATACCTTTAATGAATAAAAACCTTATGTAAATACTTAATGAATAAATATCCTAACATGCATAAAAGTAAATACTTTAAAATAGATTGAAAGCAATTGTCGGCACCCCAAGAAGAATTTACGTAGTTAAGTGCTTAAGTTGTCATGTTAATGGATTCTAACGCCCTCATCCAGCCGCAATTATGCTGTTTGCTACTATTTGCTTGCAGCCTCTGGCATTGACGAATTGCGCACCTAGCAAAAGACTTTTTTTCCATCTAAAATAATGGTTTAATGATACTTTCTTACCCAGACTTTTAAATACTACTTTATTATTTAAATTTATATTTCATTTTCAATTTCGACATCCTTGCTCTCTAACACCACTACTATTCTCTTCTCCAATCATCGCTCACTAAAATCCCTCAATCCCTACCAGGGGCGGATCCAGCCCACTCTCAATTTTTTTTTTAAAATACTAATATAAATAATTTTTGGATTTTGGTCAACCCTAATAAAAATATTAATGGACAAAAATATTAATATATAATTAGTTTTTATTTTGGCCCACCCTAAAAAAAATTTCTGGATCCACTACTGATCCCTACTCTTATCGACCCCGCCAATCTCTAAAAATCGAGTGTTTGAGGTTTACGTAGCCGCCCCTTCTAAGTCAAATTTCGATTAATCCCAACCACCAAAATTTAACCTTTCACCATTAAAAGACTTATCGACCTTTTCTCTTCAAAAGCTTTAACAGCTTGGAACAAGTTTGTTCTCTATTTGTCATTGAAATATAAATTTAGATAATAAAATAGTATTTTAAAAGTCTATAATGAAAATTAAAGTATCATTAAACCATTGTTTGGGTGGAAAAAAGTTGTTAGCTCTTTCAATACCATTAACTATCAAGTTAAGAATTGGCTTATATGTAAAATGAACTTTAAAAATGAATGGTCCTACAATGAAATTTCGATACTTAAAAAATTTGTCATGATCAAGGTCTAGTACTCTGTCCTGTGGTCCTAATCACAGAGAGAAAATTAAATTAATAAAATTTAATAATATAGTTATCTAATTGCAAGTTGACTAAAATGTGAACCCCACTAAATAATTGAAACTTGGATCCCTCATTCATTATCTCTCAACAAATTTACAAACTAAAAGAAATTAATTATCTAACAAGAAAACTAGACAATTAGAGCCTCAAAATTATTCAGCCAGATCAATCGCTGAAAGATAAAAAAAGAGTTAATGATTTTAATTAAAGTTGCAGCCGGAGCTAGCTTCTGATAAACTTAATAATTCTTCCAAGTACTCAGCTCCCAAGTCTTCCAACACCACAAAATTCTCTAACTTCTTCTCTTTCTCTTTAATCTTCTTCTTACTCTCACCTTTCTTCTTCATTGAGTGCCTCTTTTTCAATGCCAGTACAGGCGAACTTCCCTCTTCAAAGTTGCACTTCATTTCCACAAGTGATTCATAAACTTTCTGCGCAGGAAAATTGAGTATCGCCATTGAACCTCTCATCGCAAATGCAGCTTGATCATAAGCTAAAGCTGCAGCCTCAGCAGTGTCGAAGGTTCCAATCCAAACCCGTACGCCATTTCTGGTCGAGTCTCTAATCTCGGCTGCATATTTTCCCCATGGTCGCTTCCTTACTCCTCGGTAAGAAACTTCTCTCATAGGCTCCCCTTCGTCAGCTTCAGCTCTCGAACTTACTTCGTCATTGAAAGAATTTGTGGGGAATTCATTGAGAAGTCCTAGGAGGAGCATCTCTTGGGAGTCATTTTCATTGAAGGGAAGGTGTTGGTTATGGAAGTTATTGTTGAAAGTGTTTGACGAGAAAGAAGAGTTAAGGGAATTAGTTGTGGTAGAATAAGAAGAAGAAGATTGATCAGGAGAGAATTGAGCATAAGGGGATTCAAAGAATGAAGAATCCATGAATGAAAATTGAGAGAGAAATTTTTTCTGGTCTTCTTGGAAGTTTGAAACTTAAATTCGAAGGTTGAGTGTTTATATAGAGAGCATATATGATGGATTAAGAGATGAAAGGTGGCAAGAATGCATGAACATGAATGAAAGTTTTGGTCGTTGTTGGGACCCAAGAAGTTAACGCACGTGAGTCAAAAGAGATTAAATTAATGGAAGGGATACTCTCTTAAATATAGGGGCATGGCGGCCAGGTCAGATGAGAATTCAAGGTGACATAAGACGATGATTTCATCATCTCCTTAATTGCCCACTTGGCAACTAGTGTCTCTTCTCTTTGTGTCATCACTATTAAAAACGATAATGACCTTTAAATCAAGAGTAAACGGCTTTTTTCCCACCCAAGGTTTGCCTTAAAAGACACTTTCCCACCCAAAAAGTTTTAAAATACTTTTTTCACCCAAAATTAATATTCTATTACTATCTAAAGCTGATTTTGGCCTCGGCGATGAAAATTCTCTCTGTCACCACCATTTAAACTTCCGGTCTCCTTTCTACAAAATCTCTTTCACTCCTATATTTAATTTCTTGTTGATTGTTGGCCACTGTAAAGTTAGAGTTTCCTATTCTTAACTGATTTTTAGTTGATTCCAGCGGCAAATATTCAATTGGTTACCACCATTCAATCCACTGGCCTCTAGTACTCTACAAAACCCCTCTTATCCTAGCTCCTGATAACTCGCTGAATGCCAATTGAGAAAGTGAAATATATTTTGGGTATTAATGGAGTAGAAACTTTGAGTGAAAAAGTGGTATTTTGAAATTTTTTGGGTGAGAAAGTGTCATTAAGGCAAACCTTTGGTGGGAAAGGTCGTTTACTCTCAAATCAATACAAATCTTTCTTAAATTTTCTTCACATCTAACAAAATACTGAGACTAGCAGATAAACACGTGAGGAGTTCAATCAAAATATTTCCTTAAATTCTTTCAAATGTACTCAACTAATACCCTGAGACCCTGGAACTACCAGCCGGATAAGAACTCTACCCTTATTAGCAACCATGAGAACTCGAACTTGGGAGACTATATTAAATCCTCCTCTTGCTCTTTTACCTTCAAGAAAACTCAAACTTATAAGACCATGTTATATTCTCCTTTGCTCTTTTACCATCAGGTTACCCAGTGGTGGTTAATTTGTATGAAAGTTGAGTCTTTCTCTTTCACTTGAACAGAGAGGGAGAAGTGACGAACCAGAAAATAAGAACCCTAAAAATTAAAATGCAAAATCAAAGAAGAAGTGATCAACAAATAAAGCTGAATCTTTTTCAAAATTATTTAATCTTTTTATCTCTTTACTAAACCTCTACTGAACTTACAAATCTGAGCCTCACTTTTTCACTTGTAAATTAACAATAGATCCTAGAAGCTGAATCTACAGCCAACAATATCAATAATGTTAACCATTTGTTTTAAGCAAAATTTAGGCATTTCTCGTAGTTGGTATGAAAATCTAAATGGTTCATCACTGATTAAGTGGAAGAAGAGTCGCTGAGTTAATCATCAATGAAGAGAATTATTCCAAATCCTTGACTGGGGAAAAAGCCAGTAACCCAAGTTTAAATTTCACGGACACTATGATATCTGAAAGACAGTATCTCTTAGTGAATGATTGGCTGCTATTTGGTCATAGTGTATTGACCAACAATTATCTTGTAATTTAAATATACGTGAAAAGTGGAAACTCTTTGGCATCTTTTATCCAAAAAGAAAATGAGCTGATGCTTTGTACCACGATGGATTTATAAAATGAATAATAATATTGCACGAGTGTGACCTGATTAAGACACTGGTGATAAGGGCGGTCTGGCTGATTGCTTTCAAGGAGGTTGAGTCAATTCAATTCTCTTTATTAACCAAGTGGGTAGCTCCTTATTGGCTATGGCCTATATCTATGCTCAACTTTGATCAGCCTGCACCACAAGTGTTTGGTTGTCGAGAAAATATGCAAGAAAACGAAACAAACTATTAAAAAAAAAAAAAAAAAAAAAAAAAAAAACTGTAATCTATAAAGCTCCATGGCCCATCTTCTTTTGACCGTTAGCCGTGCCATTTTTTATGATAAAATCTTATCATATGGGGCCACCGGTGGCATTTTATATTTTGATGTATCAAATTTCTACGAAAATATACATTTCAAAAACAGCAGAAATACAAATGGATTAATAATCAAAGGTAATAAAAT
>NW_022195703.1:0-1543 GCF_008641045.1 Pistacia vera
TAAGGAGCAATTCTCTCGCGTATTTGATGCATGTATAATCGTCCTATGAAGGCGTGTTTATCATATATGAGCAATGACATGACACACCTTTATTAAATGATTGTACGTACATCGGGAGAAAAACTTACATGTGACATCTCACCATCTCATTATGTTGATGTAGTATAACCATCTAATAACGTATTAATGTATTTGTTTGTTGTAAAACTTATTTTTCAATCGCAATTACTTTTGTCTTTTTAACTATAAAAATCATGAGCCCATGTTTGTTTTACTCTTTATAATTATTATTTTTTATTCTATTTGGATTAAAAAAATAAGATATGTGTTTGTTTACTAATTTACTTAGTGGATCATTATTCTAAAAATTAATTCTAACTAAATAAGAATTTTTTTTATTCAAAATGAAAAGAGGAAAGGGGACACTTGTTTTCTATTATCATCTTCTATTCAACTCAAATCATTTAGATTTTTTTAACTCCTTACATTTGTTAATTTAGTTAAACACTTCCACAATAAAAAGTTTAAAAATTAGCTATAGCACCCAAGATAGCAATCACTGCTGACCACCGTTGTTGTTGTCAGCTAGTGGCGCCAGAACGATGCACGACCGTCCATACTTGGCCAGTTATGTGCCGATCTTGCCGTTTTCGGTCAAATCTACGGTTAGATATCTAGTTGTTGACGACGACTAGATTTTGGCTGTTAACGATGATCAAATTGCCATTAACGATGGCCAGATTTTCAAAAAATGTGGGGGGCGTTTTAGTTAATTTTTAAAGTTTTGTTGTGTGAGGTATTTAGTTAAATTAACAAATGTAGGGGTTTAAAAAATAATCTAAATATTTAAGAAAATGTTTTCAAAAAATATACCATACAACTATATAGCATTTTATCAAACGTTGATGTAATTTTCAGATATTATACCAAATACATTTTCAGAATCCTATCATATTTGATTGAATCTAACTCAACTCAACTTAAAATAATTATTCAAAATATCATTTTTCAAATAACAATAATACTACGCTTATTCACGAACTTACTAACCGTCTTACTCACCTTTATTAAAATTACATATGGTATCCGTACTATGCTTATAGTACTCGTACTGTACTTTTATATTTACACACGTTAATAAGATGGTTAAAAAGTTCGTGAGTAAGCGTAACATTACTCATTTACTATTATAAAACAATTTTCCTTTTGTCGTTTGTTGCTTTAGTTCATCATTCTTTATCAAGTCGTGAGTGGTCGTCAACTCTCCGGAAGCCTCTAATACTACGATCTCTCTTTATTCAACCAATTAAAACATATGAAGTACTTCTTTACAACATTCTTTTACACTATCTCGTTAAAGACTTAACTGGTTTGATTAAGCCTAGCTCATTAAGGATTTATCTTATTTTAATTATGGCTTACTCGTCAAGGACTGATATATATTCCTAATCAACGAATACGCCTTGATCGGCATTATATTAGACTCGGAGTAAAATTTATTAGGAGAAAACTTTCCAGATATCAAAATGAAGAAGACATGGTA
>NW_022195704.1:0-1973 GCF_008641045.1 Pistacia vera
TGTAATTTATGAGAGAGAAATATCTATCCATTGTAGTTGAAAAAAAAATTGATGTAGAAGAAATAAAAATTAAAGAAAGAGAATTGGAATATGGAAATTAGAATTTGGAAAATTGGAAATATGAATTAAAAATTGCAAAAACTAATAAAAATTAAAATATGAGCAAATTGATAACAAAGAGATTAAGAGAATAAATGAATAATTGAGAGATTAGAGATTAGAGAATATAAGAGAATGAGAGAATTTGAGTTGTGAGAAAAATGTGAGTTTAGGGCTAATTTATAGAAAAAAAGGGGAAAGAAAAATGATGAAAAAGACCCCTCCAATGGCTATAAAATGACTATATTTCAAGGGTAAAGGGGTAATTTGAAAAAATAAATAAAATTTTCTATTTTTTTAAATTTTTTTTCAGCCAACCCGCGAGTCAACCTGGCGGGTTGGCCGTTGGTGTGTAACAGCCAACCCGCCGGGTTGGCAGTCCTTTCTTAGAAAGGACAAAACAACAACCCGGCCCGCCCGGGGGTTGCTACCGAGTTCAACCCTCTTCATTGCGGGTGGAGTTAGGGTTGACCCTGCCTAACCCGACCCATTTGTTCCACCTCTAATCATTCCAAAGATTAATTAAAGAATTTTGTGGTATTATTGACTTTAAATTATGGTATTACATAATCAAAATTAATCACAAAATTAAGAATCTGTATTATTTCCTCTTAACCATTAATATTATTTTCAAGATCAATGTCAATATCTATATCTCCACTTGTATTATTATTATTATGCAAAATAGACAACACATATTCCTCTTCACTTTCTTCATACAAAACAGATAAATTTAGACAAATTTTAGTAAACCGGGTTGGACAACCCAAATCCAACCTGAAATTTTTTGGGGCCTTTGACCCAAATTAAGAAAACCGTATCGATATTTTTAAGAATACGTATCGTATCGTAGATGCATATCAATATATCGAAAAGTTTATAATACACTCTCTGATACGTATTGTTGACAACTTGTATCAAATCGTAGGATACTAATAACCGTGCTTATAACAATATTGACTAAAAAAGATCGTACAGTCTCTAATCCCCTGCAAGAATTCATGGCTCCAATCGCTCCATGCCACCCGACTCCAAAAAATCGATTTCTTCATTTGAACCTATTCAACCAATTAAGCCAAACCAACGGACGCATATTTAAAAGCTTATTGCTGATGGAGGAGGCCCCTTTTTTATTTTTTCACCTCAGGAATAAATTGTTGCTTACATTTCCGATTAAATGTCATAGTGACAAAACTTGATTCTACACATTCCAAACAAAATTTAGCACCCAAAAAACAAAATTTATCATACAATCAATCAGCATCAGAACTATCATCCTCTTCCGACATTCTTCCAACATCATCTTCTGCAGCAGTATCCTGCAAGGACATTGCAAGACATCAATATTCAAGGAAGAAAACGGACAGGAGCTTGATTATACAGTATCATGTCTAGAAATTTAGCAAGCACAAAAGTTCTTACAGGCATCTTATCCCAATCCTTCAATTTGGAACTGGTTAGCATGTAATTATCACGTAATGGAGCCCAAGCAGGCCCTTCTCCTTCTGCATTGCTTGATGAGACATGACCCTGCATATCATAAAACAATGAAACTATTAAGTGGAGTTGTGGAACGAAGTCAAATTTTCCATTAACCAACTATATCCATGCTTGAATATCTTTTTTATCCGTTATCAAAATTCAAAAACCAAGTCTAACAGCTATTCTTTTCTCAAGGGTTCTAACTTGTTATTTCCTTGCAGTTACAACCATAAGAACTAGACACGATGTAAAAGAAAAATGGAGAACTTGCAAACCTTAGAGGCAGCATCAGTTGCTGATGTCTTGCCCAACTCTGAAAGGAATGCTTCTTTCCTTCGCTTATTTATCACTGGCAGGATTTAGACAACACACATTTAGAATTGGATGAAGAT